>NC_059345.1:53188047-53488047 GCF_019703515.2 Myxocyprinus asiaticus
TTCCTGGTTGCGGTCGTTAACTCTCCGCTTCCGATGGCCACGATTGCTGTCTTACGTGCTTGGGCGCTGCCCACACGGAGACAGCATTCGTGGACGGGTCATGTCCTCACTGCGAGAACATGACCATGGCAACTTTGCAGTTGCGGCTTTCTTTCGTCAGAGGGAAAGCCACGCCAGCGGCTCCCCGCCTCAGTCCTTCTACCTACGGGTATGAGATCGTGTCGGTTAGCACTGGGGGCAATTTGGGGATCCCGATGGGAGCCACTCCGCCGGGTAACCCAACACGGATCTCCCATTCCCCAGCGATTCCCCAGGTGGATAAGGCGGTTGGGGTGCACCTGTGCCCGCAAAACATCGCCACCTGGCGGAACCGCCCGAGGCTCCCATCCAGGGCATGTAGGTTTACGTCGTCTCTGGTGGCTAAGGCCTACAGTGCCGCTGGACAGGCGGCCTCTGCCCTGCAGACCATGGCTCTCCTGCAGGTGCACCAAGCCAAGGTGCTAAAAGAACTGCATGAGGGTAGTTCTGACCTGGGATTGATGCAGGAGCTGCGTTCAGCAACTGATCTCGCTATCCGGGTGACAAAGGTCACGGCACGGACTCTCAGGCAGGTGATGTCCACCCTCGTGGTCCAGGAACACCACCTTTGGCTCAACCTGGTCGAGATGAGGGAGGCTGACAAGGTACGGTTCCTTGATGCCCCCATCTCCCAGGTTGGCCTATTCGGCGACACCGTCGAGGACTTTGCCCAGCAGTTCTCGGCGGTTAAGAAACAGACGGAGGCTATTCAGCACATCCTGCCCCAGTGCAGATCAAGATCCCGCACCCCATCTGCTCATTGCCAAGGGCGTCCCCCTGCGGCAAAAACACTGACTCCACAACAGCCAGCCCCGGCAGCCCGGCCCTGGCATGTAGCCACCCGCAGGAAGCAGACGCCCCCATCTCACGGCCCGCCGCCAAGAACCCAAGGAAGGCTTCATGAGACGGGCGACCCAGGGACGTGGAAACCCGCTGCATTGGAGATGGTAAACAGACCACTCCATCCCCCGGTTGAGGGCCGGGAGGAGAATCTTTTGTTTCCTTTTCTTTCGATTTTGCCCACATTGTCAAGAAAAGAGCAGTTTCCTCATTCCCTGGATCACACATCCAGTGTTCACGGTTGTCGTTATCATGACCGCCGGACACCGCACCTTTACGGCAGGCATGGTGCCCTGCGTGCCCAGCTGTGGCACAAACACACCCAAGCCAGGGCAGTTTTTATGGACTATGAGGACGATTTCCCTCCTCCCCCGTCCCTGACCGGTCCTATGATGGGTATCCAGAGCCAGGTAAGTGCTTCGATGTCCTCAGACTCAGCACGGCCACGAGTTCGGGGCCCGAACCCCCTCAACATGGCGTCTCAGGCTCCGCCACGAGGCCCCACCCGCCAGTACGTCAGATGCGATTATCCCCATGATCCCCCTCGCCTGGAGTTTGGAGGCGTGGCATGCGCTCTCCAACCCGTTGCGATGGCTGACCGGACTGTCTGATTCAGCTATGTTCAATGCCATCTGTTTCACCTCAGTGAAGGGCAAGAACGACACTGCCCTGCATGCGGAGATCGCGACCCTTCTGCAGAAGGACACACTAGAGCCTGTCCCTCCTGCTGAGATGAAGAAGGGGTTCTACAACTCCTACTTCATCATACCAAAGAAAGGCGGTGGGTTGCAGCCAATCTACTGAACCGGATCTTGTACAGATTCCCGTTCAAGATGCTGACGCAGAAACGCATTTTAGCAAGCATTTGGCATCAAGATTAGTTCGCGGCGGTAGACCTGAAGGACGCGTACTTCACATCTCTGTTTGACCTCGACACAGGCCCTTCCTGCGGTTTGCTTTCGAGGGCCGGCCGTACCAGTACAAGGTCCTCCCCTTCGGTCTGTCCCTGTCAACTTGTGTCTTCACGAAAGTCGCAGAGGCAGCCCTTGCCCTGCTAAGGGAAGTGGGCATCCACATCTTCAACTATTTCGATGACTGGCTAATCCCAGCTCACTCTCGGGATTTGTTGTGTGCGCACAGGGACCTGGTGCTCAGGCACCTCAGCCGACTGGGGGTTCGGGTCCGGTTCAGAGCATCTCTTTTCTTGGGTTGGAGTTAGACTCAGACTCGATGATGGCGCGCCTCATGAGCAAGCACGCCCGGTCGGTGCTGAACTGCTGAAGTAGTTCAGGGGGAGAACGGCGGTCCCACTGAAGCAATTTCAGAGGCTTCTGGGGCATATGGCCTCCTCGGCGGTGGTCACGCCGCTCGGGCGGATGCATATGAGACTGCTTCAGCACTGGCTTCAGACTCGAGTCCCGAGATGGGCATGGTGCCACGGGGCACATCTCTGTCAGTGACACATGCCTGGAGTTCGGTCCGGAATACTCTCACGTGGTCCGGATGAGTTCGCTGGCTCGTTGCACGGTGAGTCTGGCTTCTTGTTCGGAGTTTGCGAAGATGATGAGCTCTCGAGCGCAGCATCAGAGAGCGGGCTTGTCCAGTCGGATGCAGAAGCCTCAGCTGGGCTTCCCCCTTCGGGGATGATCGCCCAGTCACAGGCCGATGCTGAAATGACGGACATGCTTTCCCGGGCGGCCGCGAGCGTCGGGTTAGAGTGGAACCCTCTGCTCTCCCCTGAAGCCTCGTGGCTTGATGATTGGTTTCTGGGCTCGCGGCGCCACTCAAAACAGCCGCGCCCCACTCCAGTGCCAATCTTCCCTGAAGTGCATGAGGAGCTGATGAAGTTGTGGGAGGCACCTTTCACTGCCCGGCCCCGACTCCGCAGTTCCCCCACTCTCACTACCCTCTATGGCAGGGCGGCCAAGGGCTATACGGCGATTCCCCCGGTGGATAAGGCGCTCGCGGTGCAGTTATGCCCGCAGAGCGCCACCACCTGGCGTGGATGCCCTAAGCTCCCGTCCAAGCCCTGTAGGCTTACGTCGTCCCTGACGGCTAAAGCCTACAGTGCTGCTGGACAAGCTGCCTCTGCCCTGCACGCCATAGCTCTCCTGAAGGTCCACCAAGCCAAGGCACTGAAAGAACTGCACGAGGGTAGTTCCGCCCCAGATTTGATACATGAACTGCGCTCGGCGACCGACCTCGCCCTCCGGGCGACGAAGGTCACGGCGCGGTCTCTCGGGCGGACGATGGCCACACTAGTGGTCCAGGAGTGCCACCTGTGGCTTAACCTGGTCGAGATGAGCGAGGTCGACAAGACACGGTTCCTTGCTGCCCCCATTTCCCAGGCGGGCCTATTCGGCGACAATGTTGAGGACTTTGCCCAGCAGTTCTCGACGGTGAAGCAGCAGACGGAGGCAATCCGGCACATCCTGCCCCGGCGTGGCTCAAGATCCCGTACCCCGTCTGCTCGTCGCCAAGGGCATCCCCCTGCGGTGACTGCACCGGCTCCGCCGCAGCCCGCCCCTTCGGCCCGGCCCCGGCGTGGAGCCCACCGCAGGAAGCCAACGCCACCCGTCTCCCAGATGGCGCCGAAGAACCCACGGAGGTTCTCGAAGCGCCCCTGAGACGGGCAACCCAGGGACGAGGGAACCCACTCATGTGGCGCTAGTAGGAAGACCACTCCATACCCCGGTGGAGGGCCGGGTGGAAAATCTTTTGTTACCTTTTTGTTTGATTTCGCCACACACCCAAGTGGCTGCGGTACCCAACAGTTCAGCAAAAGAGCGGCTTCCTTCCTCCCTGGATCACATACCCGGTGTGTACGGTCATCACCACGACTACCGTCCACGGGCTTTTTCTTGCAGGATTGGCACTCCAACGGTGCCCTTTCTGCCCCTGAGCGCCCAACTGTGGCACACAGCCACCCCCGATGTGGCAGCCTCCATGGGTTACGAGGACAGGCCTCTTCCTCCCCCTTCCCAGGCCGTTCTGGGGGTGGTCACAAGGAGCCAGGTAAGTGCTTCGATGTCCCTAGACTCAGCACGGCCATGACGTGCTGTGGCACCTCGTGCTCCGCCCCGCTGCGAGGCCCCACCTGCCGGTACGTCCGACGTCCGCGGAATTTGGACGCGTGGCTTGCGCTTTCCAATCCATCACGGTGGCTGGTCCGGACCGTCTGACTCAGCTATGTGATTCAGTTCACCAGGTGCCCGCCCAGGTTCAGCGGTACTCACTTCACCTTGGTCAAGGGCGAAAACGCTGCCACCCTGCGCACGGAGATCGCTACCCTCCTACGGAAGGATGCGATAGAACCTTTCCCTCCAGCCGAGATGAAGATAGGGTTTTACAGCTCCTACTTCATCGTACCGAAAAAAGGAGGTGGGTTGTGGCCAATCTTGGACCTGCGAGTACTGAACCGGGCTTTACACAGACTCCCGTTCAAGATGCTGACGCAAAGACGCATTCTAGCGAGCGTCCGGCATCAAGATTGGTTCGCGGTGGTAGACCTGAAGGATGCATACTTTTATGTCTCGATCCTTCCTCGACACAGACCCTTCCTGCGGTTCGCGTTCGAGGGTCAGGCGTATCAGTACAAAGTCCTCCCTTTCGGCCTGTCCCTGTCTCCTCGCATCTTTATGAAGATCGCAGAGGCTGCCCTTGCCCCATTAAGGGAGGGGGGCATTCGCATTCTCAACACATTCTCGATGACTGGCTAATCCTAGCTCACTCTCGAGATGTGTTATGCGCACACAGGGACCTGGTGCTCTCACACCTCAGCCGACTAGGGCTGTGGGTCAACTGGGAAAAGAGCAAGCTCCTCCCAGTTCAGAGCATCTCTTTTCTCGGTTTGGAGTTGGATTCAGTCTCCTTGACGGCGCGCCTTACGAACGAGCGGTCGGTGCTGGCCTGTTTGAAGGCATTCAAACAGGGAACAGCAGTTCCACTGAAACTTTTTCAGAGGCTCCTGGGGCATACGGCATCCTCGGCGGTGGCCACCCCGCTCGGGTTGATGCATATGAGGCCACTTCAGCACTGGCTCCAGAGTCGAGTCCCGAGACGGGCATGGGCCACGAGACACACCGCGTGGCCATTACGTCGGTCTGTCACCGTCTTTTCAGCCCTTGGACCGACCTCTCATTTTACGAGCAGGTGTTCCCCTAGAACTGGTCTCCAGGCGCGTCGTGGTCACGACAGATGCCTCCAAAACAGGCTGGGGTGCAGTTTGCAATGGGCACGCAGCCGCTGGCCGCTGGACGGGTCCGCGACTGCATTGGCACATCAACTGCCTGGAGTTACTGGCAATTCTGCTCGCCCTGCGGAGGTTCCAGCCGTTGATGCAGGGTAAGCACGTGTTAGTTCGGACGGACAGCACGGCAGCGGTAGCATATGTCAACCGTGAAGGCGGTCTGCACTCTCGCTGTATGTCACAACTTGCCCGCCGTCTCCTCCACCAGAGTCAGCAGCACTAAAGTCGCTGAGAGCCACTCACATCTCGGGCGACCTCAACACTACAGCGGACACGCTGTCACGGCAGGTTTCCCTCAGGGGAGAGTGGAGACTCCACCCTCAGGTGGTCCAGCTGATTTGGAGTCGATTTGGACGGGCACAGGTGGACCTGTTTGCCTCCCAAGAATCCTCCCACTGCCCGCTCTGGTACGCCCTCACTGAGGCTCCCCTCAGCATAGACGCGCTGGCACACAGCTGGCCCCCTGTCCTACGCAAATATGCATTTCCCCCAGTTAGCATGCTTGCACAGACTCTGTGCAAGGTCAGGGAGGACGAGGAGCAGGTCGTCCTAGTAGCACCCTACTGGCCTACCCAGACATAGTTCTCGGACCTCACGCTCCTCGCGACAGCTCCCCCCTGGCGAATTCCCCTGAGGAAGGACCTTCTTTCTCAGGGACGGGGCACCCTCTGGCACCCGCGCCCAGACCTCTGGAATCTCCATGTCTGGTCCCTGGATGGGATGCGGAAGACCTAAGTGGTCTACCACCCGCGGTGGTAGACACAATCACTCAGGCTAGTGCCCCCTCTATGAGGCACCTGTATGCCTTGAAGTGGCGTCTATTCGCTAAGTGGTGTTCTTCCCGACACGAAGACCCCTAGAGATGCACAGTCGGATCAGTGCTTTCCTTCCTGCAGGAGAGGCTGGAAGGGAGGCTGTCCCCCTCCACCTTGAAGGTGTACGTTGCCGCCATAGCAGCACACCACGACGCAGTTTACGATAAGTCCTTAGGGAAGCACGACCTGATCATTCAGCTTCCTAAGAAGCACCAGGAGGCTGAATCCCTCCAGACCGTGCCTCGTTCCCTCATGGGATATCTCCGTAGTTCTTCAGGGTCTACAGATAGCCACTTTTGAGCCTTTGCAGTCAGCTGAGCTTAAGGCACTCTCCTTGAAGACTGCCCTCCTGACTGCACTCACTTCCATCAAGAGGGTAGGTGACCTGCAATCGTTCTCTGTCAGCGAAACGTGCCTGGAGTTCGGTCCGGGTTATTCTCATGTGATCCTGAGACCCCGACCGGGCTATGTGCCCAAGGTTCCCACCACCCCTTTTAGGGACCAGGTGGTGAACCTGCAAGCGCTGCCCCAGGAGGAGGCAGACCCAGCCCTGTCATTGCTGTGTCCTGTGCGCGCTTTACGCATATATTTGGATCGCACGCAGAGCTTTAGAGTCTCTGAGCAGCTCTTTGTCTGCTTTGGTGCACAGTGGAAAGGAAGTGCTGTCTTTAAGCAGAGGATTGCCCACTGGCTCACTGACACCATAACTATGGCATATCTCGCCCAAAACATGCCGCCCCTGGTAGGGCTACAAGCCCATTCTACCCGTGGTGTAGCGGCTTCTTGGGCCCTGGCCAGAGGTGCCTCTCTAACAGACATTTGCAGAGCAGTGGGCTGGGCAACACCCAACACCTTTGCAAGGTTCTACAACCTCCGGGTGGAACCGGTTTCATCCCAGGTAGTGGCATGCAACACAAGCGGATAAGCCCGGGATAGCTGGCCGGGTGTATCGCTTGCACATAGCACCTTCCACCTCCTTTTGAGCTGAAGACATGCACCGTTAATTCCCAGTAGTGTTCACAAAAGTTGTTCCCTGGTTGACTTCCTCCGAGCCCTGTGGCAGTCGAGTTTTTGGAGAGACTCACTGCCGGCCCAGTACACGCGCTAACTAAGAGCCCTGTTCTGGGGTAGGTGCTCCACATGTGGCGGTTCCCTGTAAGGCTAACCCCATGTGATCTATATCTTCCGCTAGTTCGTTTTCCTTCTGGCAAACTGCATCTTCCTTGGTCAGAGCCTCTCTGCCCCAGTCTCCATGTTTGTAGTAACTCCTCCCCCATTGGACAGGCTCTACCTTGAAGGCACTCCACATGGTTGGAAAGACCATGTGACATATTCTTCCACTTAAATATTCCCCCCCTCTCTTGGGGCGAGGTTTGGTCTCCACAGTGTCTTCCCCTTGTGAGGGATACCCCCCGACTAGACCTGGCGGCCCAGTCGGATAATCCCCCTTCTTTTTTAGGGAGTGGAAAAAGAGAAGGGGAAAAGAGGCCACAACTGGGTTAAGCCTGTCTCTATCCTTGGGTAGTCGACTTGTCCCCAAAAAGGGCCGTTCAACACTCATAACTGTGTTGGGGGAGGTTACGTGTCGACCTGGTGTGCTGGCTATGAGGCACACAGCAAGTCTGCCCACCACACACCACCAGTTCACATAACACAGTTCAGCCTTGTGGCGTTTTGTATAGGGACCCCTAGTGTCACTACATCGACACCAATGTTGAGTGAGTGACAGATAGGGAACGTCATGGTTACTGGTGTAACCTCCATTCCCTGATGGAGGGAACGAGACGTTGTGTCCCTCCTGCCACAACGCTGAACTACCCGCTGAAATGGCCGGACCTTATATCGGCCCCTCAACATAAAACCTGAATGAGTGGTTGCATACCAGCTCCTTTTATACCCGTATGTCCGGGGGTGTGGCATGCAAATACCACTCGCCAATTTTCATTGGCCTTTTATCAAAGACCAGAGGTGTCTCGGGCTCCCAAGAGTGACCCCTAGTGTCACTACATCGACACCACCGTCTCGTTCCCTCCATCAGGGAACGGAGGTTTCACTAGTAACCATGACGTTTTCCACCGTTGAAAGTTGACCCTGAACTTGTATAGCAGAATACAATGTAACATCGCTGCTGCCATTTATCTCTTGACTCAGCAGGAGTAAATGCTTCTTGTTTTACAACCTGACACTAATTGACTGGCAGTATTACAATAGTAAGCATTTGACTGATACTAAACAGTACTGATATTTATTTAGCTATTTATTTTATTTGAATTTATTTTTTATTTTAATGGTCAGCAACTGACTGATACTAAACTGTACTGATGTTTATTTAGCTATTTATTTTATTTGAATTTATTCTTTATTTAAATGGTCAGCAACTGACTGATACTAAACTGTTCTGATGTTTATTTAGCTATTTATTTTATTTGAATTTATTCTTTATTTTAATGGTCAGCAACTGACTGATACTAAACATACTGTACTGATGTTTATTTAGCTATTTATTTTATTTGAATTTATTCTTTATTTTAATGGTCAGCAACTGACTAATACTAAACATACAGTACCGATTTTCATTCAGCTATAATTTTAATTTATTCTTTATTTAAATGGTCAGCCATTGACTGATAATAAACAGTACTACTGATGTTTATTTAGCTATTTATTTTATTTGAATTTATTCTTTATTTTAATGGTCAGCAACTGACTAATACTAAACATACAGTACCGATTTTCATTCAGCTATAATTTTAATTTATTCTTTATTTAAATGGTCAGCCATTGACTGATAATAAACAGTACTACTGATGTTTATTTAGCTATTTATTTTATTTGAATTTATTCTTTATTTTAATGGTCAGCATTTGACTGATACTAAACAGTACTGATATTTATTTAGCTATTTATTTTATTTGAATTTATTCTTTATTTAAATGGTCAGCAACTGACTGATACTGAACATACAGTACTGATGTTTATTAAGCTATTTATTGTATTTTTATTTATTCTTTATTTTCTCATTGTTCATTTCTAGATTTTGTTGACAATGTATAATAATAATGTCAAATATTCCTTGATAAAATATTTGTTTAAGAAAGCAGCCTTCTGAGTACCTTTGCATAGTCAAATCGGTGAACAATCCACATAGAAAAGGTCTGTGTTCATTCCAGCTCAAAAATTAACTATATTGGCCACCATATCGGTAATC
The DNA here is from genome assembly GCF_019703515.2 of Myxocyprinus asiaticus. Classification (NCBI taxonomy): domain Eukaryota; kingdom Metazoa; phylum Chordata; class Actinopteri; order Cypriniformes; family Catostomidae; genus Myxocyprinus; species Myxocyprinus asiaticus. The sequence continues at coordinate 53,197,238 of NC_059345.1, forward strand.
GGTGAATTTTCCCCCTCTAAAATCTGTATTGGTCTCAAAAATCCCATATCGGTTGGGCTCTAATAAAAATAATAAAGTCTTCCATTGAACTCGTATCAGCCATATCACGAGTATCACCTCTTAAATTGGTAAGTGTAATATAATACAAACATTAATAGTAGATAAAACACTTTAAAAATTATATTAAAATATACTGGTAGTGATTGAGTCCCCTATTCTTTATGTAAAAGCACTTTGAGTGTAGTGTCACAAAAGCGCTATAAGTGTAAAATTCTTTCATTCAAAATATGTGAATACAAGTGTTGTTTATTTTCATCAAAGCAAGTAATATTTCAGTTTTAAATGTTGAATCGTATAACATTATATCAACATGAAAATAGCACGTTATGACAGCTCTGAATATCTCCAGTCATGATCACACACAGGCAATGTCCAGGTAAGCTCAAATCATGAGATAAATCCACCAGAAGAGCAGTGCCGAAACACAAATCACGTTTAGTATTCTTCCGCAAATTGTTTGCTATTTTAAGTTTCAGCCACAGATTTCACTAGAGAGCACAAAGTTTTGTAGTGCAGCTTTAATGATCTTGAACAATTTTGCGGTGATGCCACTGGACCAGTTTAAATATGGGACAAATTGCGTCCTGTACTGATTCGAAACGGGACGCATAATTTCATCTTTAAATACGGGACGATCCCGTATTTTACGGGACAATTCTATATTTTACGGGACGATTCTGTATTTTAGGGGATGGGTGGCAACCCTACTTGGAACACAAAAGGAGATGTTAGGCACAATGTTACCATTCACTTTCATTGTATGGAAAAAAGATGCAAAGAAAATAAATGCTAACATTCTGCCTAAAATCTCCTTTTGTGTTCCACGAATGAAAGTCATACAGGTTTGAAACAACATGAAAGTAAGTAAATGATGATAGAATTTATATTTATGGTTGAACTACCCCTTTAACTGTATTGTGTACTAAATGCACGTATGATGTGTTGCATTTAAGTTCTGTAGTCTTCAGCCAAAATTTTGCAAGCCAAAATAGCTTGTTTCTGAATTTTGTGCCTTTCAGTCTTTTTTTGCAAGGGACCCATCAAACATCAAAGATAGATCAGCACTCTGGCAAAAAGAGTGATAAAATGTTATTTTTATAGAGATTCAAACAATAACTTTGGAATGTCATTCAAACATGCCCACATATAGCCAGCCATAATGCTAAAGTTACTGTATACAGTATAAACAGCTCCTTAAGTCATCCGTTTGACAATTCTCCAAGCACTGTCCCCACGCACATGGAGAGGAATTGTCTGCTAAAGTAAAGCTTCTGATCTAAACCTTTGAGGATGAAGAACTCAACCCACCCTATCTCAAAATTCATTTTAGAGAGGCCCACGCAAGAACGTATCTGACATTCCTTTTACAGGTCGGGGATGCTACCGTGCACGTGATCCTCTGACAATCCTCTGCATTGCTCCAGGTGCATTTTCTCTGCACTCCAGAACATTTTCTTGCTTCTGCCCTCCAAACTCGGTCGCTCGCACCGTTGCTCACAGTGGGTGCTCCCACAACTGAATCCCAATTCAAGTCCTTCCTGTCCTCCTCTATCCAAGTCGACTACCAATGGACTTCTTCTTATATATCTGAACATCCCTGTCAAGCTCCTGGTCTTCCACACACCTTTCAGGTTAACTTGTATGCTGGAGTCACCATCACCTCATCTAATTGTGTGCTATGCTGAAGCTACAGGGTAAGCTCCATTTTAAGAGAGAGCCGCAACAGCTCAGTCTCAAACTTCTTTCTTCACTCCTCTCATTTTCAACCTGCTGAGACCCCTAGTGTGTTTTTAAAAAATCTGAACACAACTGTCATCGGAGAGAGTCAACTGATTCCACACTTCCTACATTGCAGTGGCAAAAAAAAAAAGTACACTCTCAGCCGGTGTTCAAATTTGGGGGTTGCGTTGGGGACTCCCATAAGTGTTAAGGGATTATCCCATAAGAACCAAAAAGTCGACATGCTTTATAAAAACAATTAGGATCAAATTATTGCCCTGATGTAACATGATTGTTTTTTGTTTATCCTATCAGTGATCTAAAATTGATTTTAACTTAATTGCATCACACACAGTTTTATGAAGCATTTAGAATGTGACTGATGCCATAGATCCTCGTCTTCACATGAAAAGACTAAAGTTACTAATCTTCATTAAAGGAATGGGTCACCCCAAAATGAATGTTCTGTCATATTTAACTCACACTAATGGTTTTCCAAACCCATATCACTTTCTTTCTTCTGTGGAACACAAAAGGAGATGTTAGACAGAAGGGTATCCTCAGTCAAGTGTTAGCTTTTGTAGGGCTTTACTGGTTGTTTAGATCAGTGTTACAATCAGAAATAATTAATAATTATTTCTTTAGTTATTAATTAATATTTAAATTAATTAATTGAATCTAACTCATTTAAAACCTCATATGGGGCTCCAGTAAATGTAGTGCGCTACGTTTAGGAGCGGGTTTGGTTATTAGCAATAATGAATAATTATCAAAGATAATTATTAATTATTAAAATCAATAGAATATTGATGAGAATCAGTGTTAGCTTTTTTAATCCTTTAAATCAACAATTATCAAAGATAATCACCAATCATTAACATCTATGATACATTAATTAAAATTAACACTAGCTTACTGATCCTTCAAAATAAAGATAATTATCAATTATCAAAAATCAATAGAATATTAATAAGGATTAATTTTGACGGGGCACCACCCTGGAATCAGGGACTAATAACCAGATAGTATAACAGTCTCAATATTAGATTGTTTTCTTAGGAAAATCGACATCCAAAGAATATCGATTTTCGGGAAAAAAAAACAATGAATGAAGGCTTGAATCCGAGCACTGACCTCCCGTCAGCATGACACAGGTGTATGCAAAACAAACCAAAACACTTCTCTTTGTAATATAAACAAAGTTTATTTATGCAGTAATATCAATTAATAATCAATACAATGCAGTCAATAAACTTCCGACTTACAACTACAAACTAAACAGTGATATGATTAGATATGGAAATCAAAATAATCCTATAACACATGAGGGTGTATGTGTGTGTGTGAGAGCGAGTGTGTGTGTGTGTGTGTGTGTGTGTGTGTGTAAGGAGGGACGCGCACAAAATGGCGGACGTGACTCTCGTGGAGAGTATGTCACGCGAGACTTCCGGCCAGAAAATATGGCCGCGAATGTGGGCGGAGAGAAACCAGTCAATGGCGTCTATCAGTTACCGCGTGTATCCGCTTGTACGATAGTTTAGGGACAAAGCTGAGCTTTATCACAAAGCTATCTACTAGCCAAAAATGTGTCTGAGAATGTTTGTGAGGGATTGCGCGTGCGTGTGTGTGTGTGTGTGGTTAGTATGAGAGAGAGAGAGAATAAAGTGACGGCCACAAAGCCGATTTCGCGATCGTGGGAGAGGAAGCAGCTGTTAGTTTATCACTCAGAGACGCGGTGGACGGCTCGTAACCATCCCGGTCTTTGATTCTTAAATGGATAAACTCAGTTTGCTGGTCTCACCCGCGATGGCAGAAATGCACAACAGTCCAATGTGGTTGGACCACAATACAGCAAATCAAATTCTTGATAATTAATACCCTGAGTATTAATAATGAGCGGACATGGCGGTCCGTAAACTGTACAAGCAATAACCTTGGTACACAAGAATAACACACTATAATATTCTATCTCTGCCCAGACGTAAACCTCTTACTTGAATCGCATGAGGATGCAGAATGTGTGTTCATCCGTCCTTTAACTCCGACTCGTTTTCTCGAGGCTCGGGTGATGACGGGAGGCCGTTTCCTCACTCTGTCAGTGGGCGGTACGGCTGCTGATTCTCGGTGGGCTGGCGGAGAAATCAGCGACGTTGACTTGATTGAAGAGGGAAGAGAAATCTTTTCTCTTCACTCCTGCAGGCAAACGGATGAAGAGTGTTCGGTGGAACACAGAGTAATCTCAACTCATCCAGCGAGATGGAGATTGTATGGCCACAGTTTCAAATCGGACGTTACTTCCTTGTGCCACGAGACTACACCTGAGAGCAGCGATGAGCTGCGTCTACACACGGCGAGCAAAGTTGCTGGTATTTCTACTCCTGATGATGTCGTGGTTGAGGGACGTTCTGTCGTGTGCCTCATCCAATAGGAGTTGAGAGTTTGATCCTTTAGTGAGCAAGGCTTCATGGGATTTGTAGTCTGTTTTGGACTCCCTTTGTTTGATTTTGGCGCGATTTTTATCACTATAATTTATGACCTGGTATGTGGAGGCCTGAGTTAGGTTTTACGACTGTGTTAGGCCTACCTTTGTCTTCTATCTGAATACATGAGGCCCAACACTCTAAAGATACCTTGATTATGTGTGTAGTCAGAGGAACTCATGAGTAATAAACCTTTTATTTTGGGTATGTCATTTACCCCCATTTTTCAACAAAGTGGGGGCGCAAGGTAACAGGTTATTAAGCTGTTTTCCTTATAGCTGGTATGTCAGAGATTTCAGATTTTACCATCCTACTATCCATGTGAGGACATATGGTCCCCATAATATAGACACAAACAAACAAAACAAATGTAATAAAATGAAATACTATTAAAAAAAAAAAAAAAACAAGGCAGGACATTGTCCATCAATGATACACTAAAAAAAAAAATGCTTTGAATTTGCATGATTTAATCATGTACTGTAAATCGGTTCCACATGAATCTATTACAGTAAGTTACATCAACAGATTTTTTTCCTCTTGGTTTAGTTAATTAATTCTTTGTTAGAAAACATAATTTATTTACGTAATTTCAACATAAAGAAATAAAGTTATTTTTAAATGACCAAATTAAGTAGCCTCAAAGAGGAGGGCACAGTGTGCGGACAGACAGTACACATCAAAATAATATGGTGCAATGCAGGCAGAGGAGCAAAAACAACAGTGTATTAAGAAATAGGGGTGCCTACAAGGGGGCGCCAACATTTTAGGAGTGTAATTTGTAATCAGTGCCAGATTACATTTCAGAAGTAATCTCAGGGGTGTAAAGTAACGAATTACAAATACTCACGTTACTGTAATTAAGTAGTTTTTCCCAGGAATTGTATTTTAAGTAGTTTAAAAAAATAATACTTTTACTTTAGTACATTTTAAGTGCTGTAACTGTACTTTTAATGCACTGTTTTCCCACCATCTGTGTTCCTACTTCCCTGTCCTGATTTTGTTTTTATCTATCAACGTGATCGGCTAGGGAGAGTCTCGTGACTCCCGTAAAATCACATCACATGTAAAAAACTTGACCAGCAGCTGTAGATCGGCACCAACTGTTATAGATGTGGAGGATGCCTCAAACACATTTCAACACCTGAACATCACGGCCGCACCTGAAAGAGATTTTCACAATGAAAAAGGCCAATTGCTTGACTGTGTCATGTGAGTTTAACTTGCTCAAGCCAGATATCAGCATTAATCCTGCCTTTAATTTTAAGAAACATATCGAGGTAAATTTCATATTTCTGCTTACTAGATTCTGTGTGTCTATAATGTAGCCTGTAAATTAGCTATCTATCACTGAGATTATTGGGTTGATGTGAGAGATAAAAACGGTCTTGATGTTTATCTGAAAGAGAGAGAGAGAGAGAGAGAGAGAGAGATGTCCTCGATATTGATGATTCATTTTTGAGTAATTTTCTATACTTAGCCTATGTTCTACATCTAGAACAGGGGTGTTCATTACATCGACCGTGATAGCAAGGCAACCACTGGTTGATTGATCTAGATAAAATATAAAAGATTGACTTTTTATTTCCTGACGTCTGTAGCTGTGTGCTGTTTGATTGACAGGCGACTAATGTTTGTGCGCTAATGCGGGTACGTGCCTAAACGTTCAAATACACTTTATAATTCCGCCAATGCCCGTCTTGGTGAGGAATTAATGTAAACGCAGTCGGTTTGGTCTAAAGTGAATGTAAACAGTGGGACAAAAAGCGTATTTGCATTAAAATGTCGGACTTGAAGTGTACATGTAACCGAATTGAGCACTGTCTATTAGGCTATGTCATATAAAGGCTATTAATCAAACAATAATAACAAGGAAACAAGAAAACCACTCACTACTTTTGGCTGAATAACTTGAGTAGCCTTAAAAGTATTAATGTAATAGAATAAAACAGTGACATTTTTAATAATAATATTTTGTAATAATATATATATAATTTTTTTTTAATAATACCGACCCCTGATGTAGACTATGTATTAATTTGTATAATAAATTACCAGGAAAGTAGAGATGATAAAATAATTTATAATTATGCTTAGTCTTTATCAAGTTTTTTCTAATGCCTGATAGAAAAGTATCAACCTTTGTAGAGCAATACTTCAGGCAGAACATTCCACCAGTCACAAACTTCAGAAAATTGTACATCATGCATTAGAATGAGAACACAACTATTGCTGGGCTTAAAAGATACAATAATTAAATCAAAGTGGAACATTGTATCTCAAAAGGAGGACAATGTGGCCCTGCATGTGCTACTTAAAAAATAGTTCACTCAAAAATGAAAATTCCCTCATCATTTACTCACCCTCATGCCATCCCAGATGTCTATGACTTTCTTCTGCAGAACACAAATTAAGAAAAATGTTGATGCTCAAAAAAGCACATAAAGGTAGCACAAAAGTAATCCATATGACTCCAGTGGTTAAATCCATGTCTTCAGAAGACATATGATAGGTATAGGTGAGAGAAAAAGAATGTGAATCACCAAAAACAAAAGAAGAAGAAAGTGAAAGTTAAAGTGGAGATTGATTGAGCAGGGAGGAGAATGTATAGTAAAAATTGACTTAAATATTGATTTGTTTCTCACCCAACCTATCATATCTCTTCTGAAGACATGGATTTAACCACTGGAGTCACATGGATTAGGCAATTTTTATGCTGACTTTTGTGATTTTTGGAGCTTCAAAATTTTGTCAAATTTTCACTTGCATTGTATGGACCAAAAGAGCTGAGATATTCTTCTAAAAATCTTAATTTGTGTTCTGCTGAAGAAAGAAAGTCATACACATCCGAGATGGCATAAGGGTGACTAAACGATGAGAGAATTTTCATTTTTGTGTAAATTATTCCTTTAAAGCCTGATGTGGCACCTGTACCAAACAAATGCCCTACCCCCTCTACTGTGCGGGACATGACGTGCCAAGTGACCCTGATTTTTTAGTGTTTTTTTTTTTTCATTCCTTGCATCGTTTTATGCGCAACAGTAACTCTCTTTGTTGGCATTAAGGGAAATTTAGACATCACACATAAACTGATTTTAATGTAATTGTTTCATACATTATGATATAAAATGGGGATCATTGCACTGAAAATAGCTTTTTCATCTTTTCATTTATGTAATCATGTTACCATTTTATTTTTATTTTTTCCATAAGATTCATGTAGTGTTTGCAGTATCATAGATAAGTGATGTATTTTAAAAGTTGTCAGTCACAAACACCTATTAAATACCTATATTTTTTTATTCTTTCTGGCAAACAGCCATAAAAGGGAATGTAAATTACGGTATGTATGCTACATTTTTAAATTGCAGCATAGAGTTTTTATTATAAAGGGGCATAGCTTTCGCAACTCAATACTCAATACTCACTAGTGATGGGAAGATTGGATCATTTTACTAACTTGAATCTTTGAGTCTCCTTCAAGTCATTTAGTTCATTTTGTTCATTTGAGCAGAATTAATTTAAAATGTTAAATTTTCAATAGCCAAATCCCCCCGACACGTCTACTTACACAAACTTTGATTATTGTCCCAATAAGGAAAAATGTATAATGCAGCCAAGGACAAATTATGAGAAACAAATGATTAGTTCACCTCTGGATTGAATCTTCCTGTCTGAGTCGTTCGTTCTTTTGTCACGTGACAGCTGTATCTGCCTAGCGTATACGGCTGTCCCGTGACAAATGAAAGAACGACTTGGACCAGAAGATTTGAGAGGTGAACTAATCATTTCTGTTTCCTGTGTGTGCAATGCATAGCATATACGGCTGTCACATGACAAAAGAACGAACGACTCGGACCAGAGGACTCGAGAGGTGAACTAATCATTTTTGTTTCCTGTGTGTGCAATGCATAGCGTATACGGCTGTCACGTGACAAAAGAACGAACGACTCGGACCAAAAGAGTTGAAAGGTGAACTAATCATTTCTGTTTCCTGTACAGCGCCTTTGCGGTTTTCACGTAACAAACGAACAGAGGTTGTGCAATGCACATGCACGGTCAACACAAAATGAACGAATCACTCTCTGAGACTACTTGTTCTTCTGAGTCACATAAAAGATTTGTTCAAAATGAACGAATCATTCATGAACGACCCATCACTAATACTCACTACTCATGAGCTACTCTTTTACTCTTATTTGAGTAATACTTTTACTCTACTTAAACTAATTTTTTTTAAGAAGTATCAGTACTTTTACTTGAGTATTATTTTTTAGTACTCTTTCCACCCCTGAGTAATCTACCTTACACTGATGCAATTTGACAGTATATACAATGTCCACAAAACATGTTGGTGATGCATTGTACATCATGAAGTAAACAGGACTTAAAGGAATAGTTTACCCAAAAATGTAAGTTCTCTCATTATTCACTTACCCTGATGCCATCCCAGATGTGTATGACTGTCTTTCTTCAGCAGAACACAATTGAAGATTTTTAGAAGTTCGAGCTCTGTCAGGTCCTTATAATAGAAGTACACGTGTGTCAGCACTTTGACGGAAAAGTCACATTTCAGCAAAAAAGTAATCCATGCGACTCCTTGTCTTTTGAAGCAAATCAATACGTTTGTGTAAAAAATAAATTGATAATTAAAATGTTATTAACGTTTAAAAAGCACTTCCCGCCAGCAGCTGATGTAAAGTGTGATGTAAGCACATCGGCGAGCTCACGTGAGAATTCGGAAGCGCCGCTTATTTACAACAGAAGAACAAATGTCACGCAAGAGTTCAGCCATTTCAAACTGCATCAGAGACCTGGATGGAAGTGCCGATTTAAAGTTAAAAACTTTTTAATTATTGACTTGTTTCTTACACAAACCTATTGATTCGCTTCAGAAGACATTCGGTGATCGACTGGAGTCGTGCGGATTACTTTTATGCTGCCTAAATGTGACTTTTTAACAGTGCTGTCACCCATGTACATCCATTATAAGGACCTGACAGAGCTCTTTCTTATTCTAAAAACCTTCATTTGTGTTCTGCTGGAAAAAGACAGTCATACACACTTGGGATGGCATCAGGGTAAGCGAATATTGAGATAATTTTCATTTTTGGGTGAACTATTCTTTTAAGGCCCAATATACTTCCGGAGAAGTTCTCCTTCATTCTCCGCTGAGGGGTAAAAAGAAGTTCTAAACAGCCAAGCAACAGTATACTGTTTGCGAACATTCAGACATCTGTCACACCGTTGTGGGAGGTGTTTAGAAGTAGCCTGCATTTAAATATGAGGATGCTACTTGTAAAACCTTAAATAATGTGTTATCAGAGACTGTTTGTCTCATTCTATGAGTATAATTCACATGAGGTCAGTAAAAGAAGTTGTTTTAACCACTCAATGATGATTCAAAGTAATATATACGCTGTAGAAAATATTTAATTTGTCTTGTTTACATTGTGAATGCATGACGCTAATGCGTTAACATGCTATACGCAGCCATAATATGCACCGGTTGCAGTCTGTTATTGTAATTTATGATGACACTGATACTACAGCAAAGATGAGTGTATAAAAGTGTTAATGTGCAGAATAAAGACAAAAGAATGGTGATAGGTTTCCTTTACAAAAAAACCTAGAGTTCTGACAAAACTAGCCACAAACTTGCAGCAAATTTGCCACTCATTATTTTCACATGCAAAATAGCTTGTGATTCGCTGCAAAAATTTGCAGCTCTTCACCGGTAGTGGTGAACCTGCAGTAAACCTTTGGCAACAATGTACAACTTGCTGCATGTTTACAGCAAAGCTCATTTGCACGTGAAAATAATCAGTGACGAATTTGCGGCAAGTTTTTGTAAGGTTTACTTTTGGGCAGATGTGTGAATGGCTTTCGCTGCAGATGGCACATGAGTGAATGGGCACTTGAGAGAATTTGATTAGATTTGATTTCTTTTGTAGACTAATTAAACGAGAAAAAAAAAAAAAAATCGCATAGCATGGTCTTGGAAAATTTCTCTACGTGAATGATCGTACAGATCTAGGTAAATTTGCACCAGCTCGCTAATAACTCTACATGCTGGTGTGTTCTTGTTGACTGATTTTGACAGACTGAAAAAGATAAACAGAATTAACTGTCTGCCTCAAGGTAGATGGGGCTTCAGGTCACACCTACTGATGATGTGGACCAATGGTAGTAAGAAGGTGTTTAGCAGCTGGTAAGAATTTTTCCTAAAAGTTCGCCCAGGTGAGCTGTTATGAACGAACACAAAAACTGATCTTTGTCCAGATTTTTTTCTAAATTAGGTCACACCCGTTCGTTCTTTGATGTCGTAGGAAGTATATTGGGGCCTTTAGTGTCCTTGTACATCCAAGCTTTCCTATATATCCCATCTATTTTTAATGTCCCCCCTATATGGGGAATTCCTCACCCACATCACGCTTAGCATGACACAAACATTGAGGGAATTTCTGAAACAAGGCATACATAGCTACTAGTTCCTATAGCAGAATATATTACTTATACTAATCAATAGCAGAATAAATGAATCATCCATGGGCGACATACAAATACGCAATAGAATATTTTTACAATGCCATTGGCAATGGGAAACTTTTGCTTTTGTGTCATGCTGCTTTAAAACCAATCTGAAAATCAGTTTGCTAATCTGAATTGACATTTTTTGTTTCTAAAAGGCTGACCTTGAATCTCAGATATTTTTGGGATTTCCCAAACAAAAGGATTTAAAGTTTAAAGATGTAAGTGTTTGCCATGGAGCATTTAGCTAATTGTTTATTAATTTAATTTATTAGATCATTCTAAATGCAGATATAAAGTATATCCTACCGAAGCCATTTGGAAAGCATTTATTCCTACTGATATTTTTCAAAGTGTGACTGCAGCTGGCACAACATATCTCCTCATGCATGACTTGTGTGACAACATCAGAGAACAGTCGGAGATTGGTTCATATGCAGAGGACAAAAGAAAGCCCCTTTTCTGTACCTGTACAAGACTCGACACATCTCCAGAGTTACAGGGCTGGGCCATGATGACAGAAAGCCATTTTAAAAGCTCCCCACAGTTCACTCGAGATGTATCACAGTACAGTAAAGGACGAAATATGATGGGGACAAACTTAAAACAAGCTTGACTTCTCCCATGTTGAGGGCTACAGTATTAGCAAAGGACAAATTCAGATGATGAAAAGTTCAGATGCACTTCAGGTTCAAAGTCCTCTATGAAAACTTGTCAGTCTTTTGAGGTGCTAACTAAAACCCTACTCTGCAGTTTCTTGACATTTTTAAACTTGGTGACACAGTATGACATTCAGCAAAGTCATACAGTATCTTCTCATCTTTCCCTCATCCTTAACTTCTGTTCAATCATGATTTTCTCATTTTAGCTAGAGATCCCACTTCATCATACCTTTGTTCACTCCTGAAAACATTGTTTATCTTAGTTAGTTTGGCTGCGGTCTCTCTCTCTCCATCTTTTTCTCTTCATTCACTCTCCCACCATTTCATGCATCATTTCCCTGTCTAATTGTAGCTGGCTGAAATGCTTTTTTTTTTTTTTTTTTATCTTCATCCCTTTAGCCAGCACTATTCAATTAGCTGTGTCTACCATAGCACTGTGGTTCAGGACAGAAAATGCATATACCTCTGTTACCTGCACAATCCACTGCATTACATTAGACGTCATTGCCAACTCTAACAATGCACTCTCAGAAAATAAGCCATCACTGGGGTGGTACCCCTGTTTTTGTAATATTTGTACCCTTAAAGAGACAAACTTTTATTTATTTATTTATTTATTTATTTATTTTAATGTTTTAAAGGTACTCAATAATATGAACCCAAAACAACAATTACCAATTTTATTTAGAGGTTCAAAAAACGTCCCCTTGAGGGTACCACTCCAGTGACGGCCCTTGTAATACAAACCTGCCTTGGTTCCGGAAGTATTTTTGCTATTTGTTTTCTCCATAAGCATTTAAAAAAAAAAAAAAAAAAAAAAAAAAAAAATCCTCAATAAAGAGTTCCAAGCCATGAACTTAACCAACCAGCTCCAAGATTAATCACAACATTATAAACTTTGATTTGAACCAAAAAAAAAAAAAAATAAATAAATAAATAAATAAAAATAAAAAAATAAAAAAAAGGACATGAAAATCAGTAAAAAGACAAAGGAACAAGTCTGTTCCCTCTTTTATAAGGGAAAGAATTTTAATCTGAACTGAAAAAAATATATATATGGTAGAATATACAGTAAAACAATTGGCTTATTGTAATTGATTAGGTTTTAAGTTTTTGACAAATATTCAGAGACATAAAAATATATAAGTTTGAATGTAGGGAGACTGACCCTGAGCTCTTTGCTATTGAGCTCTGTTGCCATGATTTCTGTTTCCATTAGGGTTGCCAACTGTTCCATATTAGCCGGAACATCCTGTATTTTGTCCAAATGAAGGCAAGACACTCAAATGTGACCCAACCCACCCCACCTCCTGGCCAGACGGTGAAACGCATGAGGGAGCCACCCATACCATATTGAAGAGCTAAAACTCTTTTCCCATATGCCGAAAAGATGGCAAACCCTGGCTTGGCTTCTACAGAAGCATATATGGTACCATTCCTTAAAAATCTTGGAGCTCATGGTATGGCTGTCTTAAAGGTTTATACATTATCTAAAAATCTATTTATCTTTGTAGAAAATGAGTTTCATTTTTACTTCTGCAACCCCGCTGTTGCCCTCAGCCCAATGTTTGCATTCTGGTAACAAATATAAATCCTGGTTTCAGGTTCAGTATTCCTGTACCAAACTTTAACATCCAATCACCAAAATGAAGACAGCACTAAACACCGATGTGGATTATCAGATATCTAGGCCTAATGATTATCTTATGCATCATATATGTCAGATTAAGTATTGGATAGTTTTGCAAAGCAAGACTTACAGTGTATAGGCATAAAGTCTGGTCTAATTTGCAGCTGATTTTGACTCCCACAAGTTACATATGAATTTAGACAATCTCACTGAAGTTTGCGATTTGGCCAGGGGCTTGCCAGTTCAGTGCAATATCCATCAGATGATCAGTAAAGGTACTCTGGGAAGTCCTGTCTAAGGTCAGTGGTGTAAAGTTACGAAGCACAGATACTTTGTTACTGTCCTTAAGTAGCTTTTTTCAAAATGTTCTCTTTCTTGAGAATTTAAATTTGTTGCAACTTTTACTTTGCTACATTCTCATTTCTCGTTACCTGGATTAAAAACGTATTTTTATTATTTGCGATAAGAGAGCAGCTTATAAACAGAAAGCAGTGTGTTTGATTGACAGCAGCCAGAACGAAAACAAGACACTCTGTGCATGCGCTCGTCACGAAATTTGTATTAGACCAGCGAGGCATGCTGAACTAAACACAATTCCAAACACACAAAGATATAATTGACCCTAGTTGTGTACATACCTGACGGTCAAAATTTATTCATCACTATATATTAGCCATAGAATACAAAAACAGAAACAATTGAGGACTCTGTGGAATGGATGCTGTGGAATAATTACAGTAGTCGTTTTTGACCACATGATTTTGCTTTAGAATGATGATGAATGAAAAACTGCTGAGTGCTTTTTGTTCTTTAGGACTGGTAGCACTGAGTATTGACTTAATTTCGTACCCCTGCACTGTTTTTCAGCAGCTTTCAAACTTTCACATGTGTGTTTATGTCTACGTGTGCTGTAAAGAGTGCACATGTCAAGTTGCCACCCATCCATGTTTTCCCGGGATCGTCCCGGTTCTTGGCCGTCTGTCCTGGAAAAACAAAATTCCATTTGTAAAATATCCTGGAATCTGAAAATATTCCTGATGCTTTCACTAACTTGATTAGGTGCACACTATTCAAGAAGACTGATCAAACATGCTCTCCTAAACTGCTCTTTCATATGAATCTTTAGAAAGTCCGATGATTTGGATGATTTGGATCATTTGGATGATTCATGTACTGTATTTGAAGCTCTCCTAAACCTTCCTCTCCCTCTCATATGAAGCATTAGGAAGTCTGATTAATTTTAGTCAATCTTTTTGTTCAGAGGATTCATGTACATGAACCGTATTACAGGTTGATTCATTTGAGTTGTTTTTTTTTTTAAATCAGGTACTTTTTACTTTTACTTAAGTAATACATTTGTGTGGTATTTGTACTTTTACTTAAGTTTGGAAATTTAGTACTTTTTCTACCACTGAGTAGGGTTGCTTGCCATACTGTAGGTGGATTAAAACAAATCTTTTAAGGGTGTGTTCACACTTGGCAGGTTTGGTTCGTTTAAAACAAACTCTGGTGTGATTGCTGTGTTAGTGCGGTTCATTTGAACAAGTGTGAACACTGCCATCCGAACCTTGGTGCGCACCAAACAAGCGGACCGAGACCACCTGAATAGTAGGTCTCGGTCCGCTTCCAAACAAACTCTGGTGTGGTTCGACTGATATATGAACGCAGCATGGACCAAAGATGTCTAAATGGACCAATGACAGGATGTGATGTCACAAGATGCAACTCTAAAAATCACCTGATTTGATAACATAGAAAGAGCGGTAAGAGCGGTGTACGTAAAACAAAATGAGCAGAGGGCAAACATGGAGCAATGAGGAGGTAAAGTTCCTTATTAACATTTGGTCCAACAAGTATATTTCCAGTATACTGGAAAAAACGCACAAAAATGCTCGTGTTCAAAGTGTTTAGTGATAGGTTAAGGGAAAGTGGGTCCAACGAGCACATTTAGCCCAGCAGCCAGCATTGTTTGTTGAAAATATACGTCATAAAAGATGTCCAATCAGGTTGTGACCTTATCCTTATGCCTTTTGTTTTGTATCTTTATGTTCGTTGTTAAAAATGCCAGTGTGAATGCTAAGCGAACCAGGACTAAATGTATAATTTTCTTTTTTGGTCCGGACCAAGAGAACCAAGAGAACTGAACTACAAGTGTGAACACATCCTAAAAGGTAAAAGTGTCAAGTATTCATTAGAGCTGTCGAAATTTACACATTAACGCATGCAATTAATTAAAAATGTTTAACGAGTTATTTTTTTTTTTAATGCGATTAACACATTTACCAATTTGACATTAGATTCTGACAATAATCTTTGTGTGTGTTCTAAACATTGGTTATAATAGGCTGGGACCTTTGCAAAGTGTCCGGGGTCATCAAACTGACAGACACACCGGAAACACATCATAGCAATTCTTTATCAATGATCTAGTGATTTTTTGTACAAAACAAATCCAGATGGGACTTTACAAAATATAAAAATAAAAGTACTTTGCAGTCGCCTTATCTGTAGGGGGTGACAGCTTGGTCCCCAATATGGTAATGTATAATAACTACTCAAAAGTCTTTACTGAAGATAAATTGTTTTCCATTGTCCACAATTCCAGTGGCAACAATCAGAAAGACTGAAGATGACTGAAGATGAGTTCAGTGAGCAAACTAACTTAAAACACAGAAAAAAAAACAAACAAAAAAAAAAAAAAAAAAAAAAACATTTATAAGCGTATGCAAAATGTAATTGTTACAGGTTTTCTAAGATTCTGATAGGTTGCAATATGAAACATATTCTAGATCTGCCTTCAAGCAAACAACAATTAGATAGTCATGACATTAATCATGGGTCTAGTATACTTGTATGCAGGTGTCAGAGGTTAGCTATTAGTTGTGAATATTAGAGTCACATGTTGGAAATTGACTATAAACATGTCTACAACTAGATAATTTAGACAGGGTAGCTTGTGTATTATTTTCGTTGTTTACCTGCTTTAATGCTTGGAATTGGATACAGTATGTTGTCTGGTAGGGGTAATGCTTTTATGAATTGAGCAAAAAGGTTAATAATGTGTTTATTTACATTAAAATAGTATTTAATTACCTTAAAAGAGGTATTTAAATAAAATTTACATTTATATTTAGGTCTGGCCGTACATTCCTTAAGATCTGGCTGAAGAACAAATATGACCTTGCATCCTCAACTAACAAATAGGTTTTGATTAGCTTTACTTTGAAAATAAAAACATACAAAGTAGGGTTATTGTTTATTTAACCCTATTATTTAGATCTGCTAAAGTCTGTATCTTTGTCAATATCAACACACTTAAGAGAACAATGGCAATCAATTGTAGAATTGCCTTTATATGCAAAAAAATGTAGCCTAAAACTGAAAAAGAGCATTATGTCTGTTTTTCCTTTTTAAAATTTATCCGAGCAGTGTCGAAACATGACGGACGTAAAGTGTTCTTCCGCAAATCGCTGGCAATTTTAAATTTCAACCACAGATGACGCTAGAGAGCACGAAGTTACGTAGTGCAGGTTTAAAGTAAAGAAAACAAAAATAGTAACACGGAATAAATCATAGAATCTTTCAATTTATTAAGATATTATGCAATAAAGAGTAAATTAAAGGAATTAAGGATGCTAGAAAAAGCTGAACATAATAATATGTTTAATAATTTGTAATAATTTGTCAGGGGGTTTTCGATGAAAGTAATCTAGTTATTGAACATTATAACCTAGGCATGGCCTACCTTTTATCAACAAGGCACACAGGACACACACACAGACTTAAATGTTTCACACTGCTTGTATGAATGCATTACAGTATAAAAAGGCATATAGTATATGCAAAATTATTAAAAGGATGGGGATCTAAACTCAAACCTTTCATAATTATATACCTAAAAGTCAAACACACGATGCATGACAATGATGAGGAAAAGCTGCGGCACGTTAGCTTGTTGGAGTTCACGATTGCTATAGCAAAGTGGATAGCCACAGCCTGCTGGCCGATTAATACTGTGGATGATATGAGTTTAAGAGATTTAATACGCATAGAAATGAATAGTTCTTTAAATTAGTGAACCTCCCACTTAGACTTTAATTGGTGATATTTTAGTGAATTTCTATCTTTGGAATTTATTTTTCTTTTCTAAGAAGGAATTAAATGCATTTTGACAGGGGAAAAAAGTATGTATATATAGTATATATAGAGTAAAATGTCAGCACTTTTAAAATCTGCGATTAATCACGATTAACCATAAAAAAATCATGTGATTAATTGCAATTATATATTTTAATCAACTGACAGCACTACTATTAATCTAAAAAATGGATCGCTAAGGAGAAGGGAGACTGGGCGTGCTCAGAAATTAATGTACAGAGTTTGAATAAAGATCAGGGGGATGCAGAAACTCAGATTACTTCCCTTCCAAAACTCATCAGTGTACCACTGCCTCACACAGCAGCTTGAACACACAAACACACACACAGCACTGAGATACCCAATGTAATTATCAGCTACTTAATGATCGCTGCACATCAACAGAGGCTCCATCCATTCATTACAAGTGCTGCTTTAGCCCCCACCCCTACCAGGCTCTGGAGACATCTTATCTCAGCACAGACCACTCCATGGGCCTAATTGAACCCTATTAACAAAACAAAAGTGTACCGGCTGCTGCGATTAGTCCATGCAATGCAAAGATGGAGGATGTTTTATTTATTTATTTATTTTTAATGTGTTTATGAACTTTCAATGCCTCAAAGGCTTATGACTTTAAAGGTTCTGATTTGAACAGTAGAAAGAGAAGGAATGGAACTTGGACTTGAGGGAAAGTGGAGTGAGATATTTGTTATATGTTGAAAGGTGATGTATAAATGAATGAATGAATGTTAATGTGAATGTATGAATGTGTGCTTGTGTCTGAAGACGTATAGGCTATATTAAAGGGAAAGTTGACCCAAAAATGAAATTCTGTCATAATTTACTCACCCTCATGTTTTTCCAAACCTGCATGACTTTCTTCTGTGAGATGTGGCAAAATGTTACTGTCTGTGTGAACACCCTTATTTGGAATGATTCGTGTTGCCTCTCAGTATGACATCAGATAGAGAAAAGAAGAGAATGAAGATGAAATGAGATATCTTCTCTCCACATGATGCACTGCCCTGTTTGACAAGCACCATCATGACTGTTAGATGGTCACCACAGTGATGCCATTTCTTATGTGTTCCTTTAATCCTTTTCTCTCCATCTGTCCCCCCACCTCCCCTTCTCTCTGCTGTCTATCTTTCCCTCTAATACATTCAGCCCAGCATTCCACTCTGATCTTTGACCTGACCATGAGTAGATCTCTCTTACCTCACGCTGAGGGAATCACCAGTTCTCTTAAGTGGCACAGCAGGCGCCTGACAATTTGCCCTTATGGCAGGCACACAGTGTCTCCTCTTGCCTGGAACCAGTAGGCACAGAAAATTGCAAAGAAGACTTAACTCCCTCTTTAGAGTGAGATGTGAGTATTTTGTGGCATTGTAAATCCCTGTAATGTTTAACACAATCCAAATTTCACTTGTAACATTTGATTTTTATAACACTGTCGATTATGTTTAGGTTAGAGGTTTAGGGTAGGGAGGTAGGTTTTTTTATTTTATTCTCATTATTGCATTAATCTTAAAAAAGCTCATCTGTTTGGAAGAAAATTTAACTCAGCGGACATTTCACTTTGGAACTGCTGCGATACGTGTGAGGAACCATTTAATATCATAAGCCTGATCTCATGAAAATTACGTGACTGTGGCAACATTTTTGCAAAACGAAATGATGTGCTTCATTACACGTTTTGCTGTAGTTTCCCAGGGAAATGTCCAGCGAGGTGAAAATGCGAGTGAAATTGTGTCATAATCCGACAAAGTTTTTATGGTGAATTTTAGATGGAGGTTTTAAAGAGTAAAACATTCCTCCCTAACCTAAAACTTTAACCTAAACCTACCCAATAGTGTCATAACAAAACAGATATCCTTACCCCAAACCAACACACAAACCTAACCAATAGTGTTCTAAAAGCAAATGCGACATGAAAAGCACATTTTCTGAAACAACCACATCTATTCATGTCACTTCTATGACACTGTCAGCTCACGTTTCAACTTACATGCTTGGCTGGGCTCGAGCCTTGGGTCCTCTGAGTCCAAAGTCCAACACTCTATCAGGTGAACTACTGCAGAAGCTAATCACATTGTAATAAGTGTGTAAACTGGGTCGGTAGTACAAGCATTAAAATGTATCTTTTTTCAAATGATGCGTTAGATTAAAATTGTTTTGATATCATAACATAGCAGTGTGTGAGTGAAAGAGTGAAAATAAGTGTTTATAAAGTCATAATCAGCCAATGTACTCCTGATTTGTGTGAAAGTGAATAAAATGCACAGTTGTTGTAACACCTCTAGTTTTGCAGTGATACATAGAATGTGGCACATACAACTAGTAAAGTTCATTCTATGAGACTAGGTTGCATGTAATTTTACAAAAATGTCACTTTTTTTTTTTTCAGGCTTAATTAAAGTGAATAATGTGAGGCTAGCATTTTGCCTAACGAGAAAGTCATATGAGTTTGGAACAACATGAGAGAGACAATTTCATTTTTGGATGAACTATTCCTTTATCGTATGTGGGATTGGGTAATTGGAAAAAAGAATAAAAGATTTTGGGGAGATCTATGTTCTAACTTTATGCTCTGGAAACAGTTCAGAACCACTAAACATTTTCCAAGCTGTTCACACCAAACCTCTTTAGTACTAACTATTTTTAAGCTAAACTTTACTATGCCCTTCTACCAACCTCTCTCTGCCGAATCTCGCCAAATCCCCGAGGACCTAAAGGCTCCCATCTGCCCCACTTCCAAGTTTAACAATCCCTTCATCCTCTTTCAGCTACCACCTTCCCATCAAATACCTCTTCATCAGGCGGCCCTTTTCCTCCACCAGCTCTCCTCCTCTCTCCATTGCAGCTGAGATGAGGTAGAGCAGCCCAGCTGACAGGTGTGAGCGATTGATGTTTGAACAATAGCCGACCTCCTTGAGCAGGAAGGCTGGAGTGAAAGAGATCCAAGTACGTTTTTAAAGGGCCAAAGTTGGCTTGATTGATGTGCTCCCCATCCGTTGCTCCTCCCTGGGAGCAAGTAATAGAGTTGTGTTTAACCCTGGTCTCCTGGGGAGGCTTTGGGGAGACGTGGGGAGATGGCATTTGTAAAGAGGAGAGCAGGACTGGCGTAATCCATGGCTGCTGGGCTTTCTCCAAGACAGCGTCATAACTTTTTATATAAAACACTTTAGACCTTTATGTCTTGGATGACTTTTCAAAAATTCTTGGCCATAAGGCATACTGAACATGAATACCAAAATTGTTGCTGCCTCCTTTATTTGAAATTGATAGATTGTCTCACCGTTTTTACCTATTGTTAATTAGGAGGTTTGGCTGAAAAAACAAGGGTGCTTAGTGTTCAGTTTCGTTGTAAAATTTTGCCCACAGCCTAGTCTGGGCTTTGAATAACAATGAAAGCAACACTGCACACAATGAAAGCATGATTTTTTTCTTACAAAACCTGGAATTACAACCTCTCATCAATTTCACAATTCAGAACAACAACAATGCAAGGGTTTTCTGTTTGCTTTTCTAGCACAATGTGCTGTTCCTCTTGTTGAAAAGGTCGGCAAAACATATTTGAACAACGCTCATCATTGGTTCGCAACAAGCTGTTATTGCGAGCCTAATCTCATGAAATAACATTTTTGCAAAATGATATTAAGTGGTTCCTTATACGTATTCCAGCAGTTCCAAAGTGAAATGTCCACTGTGTGGTGCTAAAAGCAAGTAATATTTTCACCCAAACAGATGATTTTTTTAAAGGTTATTGCTCTATCTAAATTTAAATCAACAAAACCTACCTCCCTACCCTAAACCTAACCGATAGTGTCATAAAAAGCAAATGAAACATGATGAACAGATCAGGTTTTTGAAGTTAACGCTTTATCGACTTTTAAATAAACAAAACCTTCCTCCCTACCCTAAAACTTATAACTAAACCTAACCGATAGTGTCATAAAAAGCAAATGTGACTTACAAAATTCAATTGCTGAATAAATACATAGTAAAAGTGTTTCGATGTCATAAAATAGCATTGTTTGAGGAACAGGGAGAAAAGTATGTTTTTATGCACTGATAATGTGCCCTTTCACTTGTGATTTGTGTATAAAACTCAAAAAGTATTTTTGTTTAGTGCTCATTTCACCAGGAAACTGGCACAATACGTACAATGAGCAACCTAAAAATCATTTTTCAAGAATGTAGGTAAAGTGTTTCTTTGAGAACAGGTAGGAGCCTATTGCACACATTCCTACTTGTAAAACTTCGAGTTATACAGTAGGCGTGAAATACTCCATACTACATTTGAAGAGTGAAAACAGGCCTATTTATCAAGAGCATGTGTTATCCACTAGTTTACTGTATCTATTTCCCACCACAGTTTAAAGGTAATAGATTCGTATTCCTTTTGTTGGTATGTTAAGGATAATGTTTGTGTTTTGGAGGAACAAATTAATGCAACTAGTAGTTCTCTATCTCTTGCTGACTCTGTGCTGTTGAAATTGAATACCGTATAATGCTATTGATTTTGGCCCATGGTCCTAATCCAGAACTATATTTTTATGGTTGATAAGTATTCAACATGACTGACGCCTTAGAGCTGGCTGCTATCAGTAGCGGTTTTAACCACCACGCAAACCACAAAATTGCCGGCCCAGTAGGAAAACTCCCCAAAACACACTTGAGGGGTCACATGATGTTCTGGGTATATGTGCGAATACGCTGTTGTCAGCGCTCTTAGAGCGGTTCAGGTTAGAAGCCGCCGGGGTCGGGACGGGTTAGTTTTTCCAAGTATGGCTCGGGATTGTAATTTATGAAAAAAATATAGGCCATCCGAACTTGCTTCGCACACGCGCTCTCACTCACAGATACGTGCGAATGGATGAGTTAGGGGCCGTTCACACGGAACGCGCTTTTGCATGTGTCTGCTCTGTTTTTCCATTGTTTTCCTATGTAAACCTGCTGCACCGCATCTCGCTGTTTCTTCAGTTTCTCATGGAGGACCGGCACATTTTTGGATGCTGTGTCAAATTAATAAGAGCTTCAGGTTTCAAAAATGCATGCCGAGACACCTGTGTTCTGTTTCATTCGTTGCACTGTGTCTTGATTGTTTTTAGTGCAGGTGTCACAAAGATTTAATGTTCTGAACAAGTTAAGGTTGCAAAGAGGTGACTGTTACAATGTTTAACATTATTCCAGATTGTCCTGCAACAAGCAAATTTTCAGCGCTTGGTAAATGGCAGTGTTTTTTTTCCCCTTCTGCTCTGGTGTGCTGAGGGGCTGCCGTGCCTTGTATGTTTATTGTTACAGTTACGAATGTTGTCTACAATGCTTACATAAAATAAAGCCTCAGCATCAGAATATAAACTCCAGGTGAAAGTAAATTAAATAAGACAGGAATATATTACTATTGTATACAACAAATCCTCAAAGTAATAATAAAACTGTATCATATTATAATGACAAACTGGACAACAATAAATAATTGTTGGGTTATAATATTAATAAATAACAACTGAATTCCAATATGTTACTGGGTGAAGTAGTTTTGCACACCCTGTTCACAAAAAAATAGAAAAGAAAAAAAGTGTTTTGTAAAAATATATGTAGGTAAATATTGCTTTTTCATCACTGTATTGTGGAAAAACTGGAAAACATGCAGTAATTATCTTTAACTAGATTTTTATTTCATTAAACATTTTGAATGTACTTGGCAGTGTTGGGCAAGCTACTCAAAAAATATAGCAAGCTAAGCTACAAACTACTCAACAGAAAAATTAGTTAAGCTAAGCTAAAAGCTACACTTCAGAGAAAGTAGCAAGTTACACTACAAGCTACTGTACATGCTAAAAGTAGCTTTCTACATTTAAGCTACTTCATATTTTTTCTACCACAGATGCACAGAGTATACCGTCATAGACAAAGCACCGAAAAGACGTATTCATATGACGTTTATAAAAGCCATGGTACAGTATATTACAGTTTAGTGCAATACAGTATACAAGTATACAGTACGGTATGTGCACATAAAAAAAACAAAAACAAAAAACATACAAACATGTAAATTCATATTTAGACATGCTACTTACACAAACCCATGTGTTCAACATTTTAAGTCATTATTTTTACATTTAATTTTTCATATTTATACTACTACCTCTACAAACCCATACCCATTTAAACATAATTTTATTGGTACATTCCTGTATAAAAACTCTGCATACATACAGTATACTGTTCATCTATATATTCATCCATACAATATAGAAATACAGCAGGTAGACACATAATTACAGGATATATCATCAGAGGCCAAATTTCTTGTGTGTGTGTGTGTGTGAGTGTGTGTGTGTGTGTGTGTGTGTGTGTGTGTGTGTGTGTGTGTGTGTGTGTGTGTGTGTGTGAGCACATCTGGGCAATAACAATGTGATTTCTGATGGCAATACCATGGTACTTTGATATACAATTACCATATTTGTGCACCATTCTGTATTTGCATGGTGCTTCAAAATACTTCAAAGAATACCATGTTACTACCATGGTAAAATGATATATGATTATCATTTTAATATACTATTGTATTTACATGGTGCTTCAAGGTAATTAAAAAAATACCATGGTACTTCGCTATATGATTACCATATTCATATAACCTACCACTGTATTAACATCTCTAGCATCTAGGTAATGGTACATGTCCAAAAAACATGTTAATGTCATGGTACATTTTTTATGTGTTTTCGTGTAGGCTAATACATATTTTGATACTCTTTTGTTTGGAAAATGTATTTTCCTGCAGAAGTCGTTTACAAGCTGCTAACGTGTTGAACTTTATAAAGACCATCTTCATCACTGGCAAATGATTGGACACATTTGCAGGTTTCATTTCCATTGATTGTAGATCCACTGCAACCAGCGTTATCTTTATTTTCCGTGTTATAAAATACTCTGTGAGCTTATTGGTAGAGCCCAACAAATATGGGATTTTTGAGACCGATACTGATTTTAGTGGGGGGAAATTCACCAGTATGGTGGCCGATATAGCTAATCTTTGAGCTGAAATGAAAACAGACCTTTTCTATGTGGATTGTTCACCGATTTTGCACCAATATGACTATGCAAAGGTACTTAGAAGGCTGCTTTCTAAACAAATATTTTTATCAAAGAATATTTGACATTATTATTATACATTGTCAACAAATTCTAGAAATGAACACTGAGAAAATAAAAAATAAATAAAAATACAATAAATAGCTTAATAAACATCAGTACTGAATGTTCAGTATAAGTCAGCTGCTGACCATTTAAATAAAGAATAAATTAAAATTATAGCTAAATAAAAATCAGTACTGTATGTTCAGTATCAGTCAGTTGCTGACAATTTAAATAAAGAATACATTAAAATTATAGCTTAATAAAAATCAATACTGTATGTTCAGTATCAGTCAGTTGCTGACCATTAAAATAAAGAATAAATTACAATTATAGCTAAATAAAAATCAGTACTGTATGTTCAGTATCAGTCAGTTGCTGACCATTTAAATAAAGAATAAATTACAATTATAGCTAAATAAAAATCAGTACTGTATGTTCAGTATCAGTCAATGGCTGACCATTTAAATAAAGAATAAATTACAATTATAGCTTAATAAAAATCAATACTGTATGTTCAGTATCAGTCAGTTGCTGACCATTAAAATAAAGAATAAATAAAAATAAAATAAATAGCTAAATAAACATCAGTAGTACTGTTTAGTGTCAGTCAAATGCTGACTATTTTAATAATGCCAGTCAATTATTGGCAGGTTGTAAAACAAGAAGCATTTACACCTGCCGAGTCAAGAAATAAACAATGGCAGCGGTGTTACACTGTATTCTGCTATACAAGTTAAGGGAAACTTTCAACAGTGGAAAATCAGACTTTTAAATATTACATTTTGTAAATGCAACGACTGGAATTGTTCGGCTGAAGGGGGTACCAAACTGCGAATCCTGAACAAAACAGTTTGGTGAATACATGTTTATACATTAGCTTCCACTCAGCTGACAAGCAATGAAAGTAGCTACATGGTTAGCTAGTTAGCTATAAGCTCGTTGTCACATAGTAAAAGATGGACCAGCATTGCATCTCACCAACTAGGTAACAACGTAGCGTGAAATCAACACTCAAAAGACACAAACCACCACCGCACTGTTGTCTGCTGAGCTGCTAAAAGATGCCCTGATGCTTACCTTTCAATCTGCAACATTACTGACTGCACTGACAAACTATAGCTGGCTTACATAGCAAACAGATATGATACACATCAGTGACATGGTTGTCAGGGACAGGGTTAATGTTATATTAGTTATATTAAAAAGGGAAAATGATGGGGTCATTGTTTATTAACTTTCCAATATATATTTCATAAACTAGTAAGCAACTTACTGAGAAGACACCACTTAACTCCGCACCGCTTAACTCCACCCTGTCTGCAGAGCCACTGTCAGCTCAGCTCTGTAAACAATGGAGTCGGAGCATGCTGTGCTGGACAAACTACGTTATGACACCAATTCAAGCATTGTTTTCTGCATTATATTGTGGCAGCGGGGGCGTGGTCAAGCATCTGTCCAGAGAGAGAGAAAGCGGTAAGGGCGCTTGCACCTGAGCTAGATTATGTTTAACACCTGTCTCTAATTCCAGTGAGCATGGGGAGAGCGGCATATAAGCAGCCACGCCACCAGCAGAGTGGAGAGAGTGTCTGGCACAAGGAAGGCCATGGTGCTCCTGAAGCTGTTGCGTTTAATCTGTTGTGTTTGTGAAGCTGATGTGTCTAAGTAACAATGTGCCTGTGAAGCTAATGTGCTTAAGAGTCTATGTGCCTGTGAAGCTGATGAGTTTGTGAAGTTGTAAAACATTGAAGTGGCCGATTAAAAGTCTTACCTGAGCCTGGAAAACCCATTTCCCTGTGTCCTCCTTCCCTTCTGCTATGAAGTTGTGCTACACTGGTGCCTAAACCCAGAATCAAGATCAAAGATGGTATGCCTCATGGAGTTCTCACCATTGGACGAGGTCCTCAAGTCCCTCGCCGGCCTACACCACTCCCACCAACAGGCCCTGCTTGAGCTCTGACAGGACCAAGATCGTCAGTTCCACAAGATCCTCAGATCTCAGGCAGAAGACCGGCAGGCGATCCGGAGCCTCCTAAGTCAGGGGAAAGCCCCAGCTGTGACCGGCTCATTCCTTTGTTGTCCGGGGAGCCCCAACAACTGCCGGCGGCTAGTCTACACCAGACTACAGTGACCTAAAGAAGACCATACTGCAACGGGTTGGCAGAAGTCCAGAACAGTACCGGCAGCTCTTCCAGTCCATGGAATTGGAAAAGTCCGGCCGTCCATTTGCCTTCTCCCAACATCTTCGAGATGCCTGCCAAAAATGGCTGCTGGTGTGGGACCACGGCGTCGAGGGAATTATTGACCAGGTGGCGCTGGAGCAGCTGATCCATCGACTACTGGAGAGGACGGCGGAATGGGTCCAGTCTCACTGCCCAGCATCGCTGGATGAAGCAGTCCAATTGGCAGAAGACCAGATGACGGCATACCCGAGGGCAGAAGAGCCCTCCCACTCTCTCTCCCCTACCTCTATGTTTTCCCCATTCTCTTCCCCCTCCCCTCTTCTCTCTCACTCTGCTTTATTCCCAGAGCCCGTTCCTGCCCCGTGGAGGTGAGGAGTCCCGCCACCGGAGACAGTTACCCACGCGTGGGGGTTTGCACCGCCCACAGCAGCTACAGTGCCCCGCCGCTCTCCCCCTCAGGTGGAAGCATGGTCTGTTGGAGTTGCGGGGATCCGGGACACTTCCGGGATCAATGCACTGTGATTGAGTTGGGGACGGTGGTCCGGGTCCCCGACACTTCGCAGGCTGCCCCCGATCGGATACCGGTAAGAGTCAAGGGGGGTACTCACCAAGCATTGGTGGACACGGGTTGTAGTCAAACCACTATCCACCAACGTTTGGTTCAACGTGAGGCTTTGGGCACAACCAAAAGGGTGAGGGTGAAGTGTGTGCATGGGGATATTCACAATTACCCCATGGTGACCCTTATGATCAAATTTTGGGGAACAAATCATAGGCCACGGTTAGTTCACGCCTCACCCATCCGCTGATTTTGGGGACTAATTGGCCTGAATTTAGAAATGTATTAAAGGGAATATGTGCGGATGGATCCTGCACAAAAGCGGTGAGATATGAAATGTGCAATGCTCTGGCAGGGAGGCGGAGCCGGGGCCGTCTTCATCAGCTTCACGTCAGGATGACGTGAGGGGGGGGAGAGGCTGCAGCCCCTTCCATCCTCAGGGGATTTCCCGAAGGGGATTTCCCACTGGAGCAGTCGCGAGACGAAACTCTCAAGCATGCCTTCGACCAAGTGAGAGTGATCGATGGTCAGCAACTCCAGCCGAATGTCGCACTTTCATATCCCTATTTCGCAAATATAAACGAGCGGTTGTGTAAAGTGACGTAGGACACTCAAACAAAGGAATATACAACCCAGCTCTTAATACTGCAGAGCCGTCGGGAAATGGTGTTCCTAATTAATGTAATTCAGCTCACGTTTAATATCAGGTGTTTTTACAGAGCTTGTGTGCTCGGTAGCACTTCATTAGAGAGAATGAGCATTTGCGGTTGCCTTTGAAGTGACTTCACAAGAGTAGGTCAGATAGTGGTGTTTAATGAAGTATGCCAAATGATTTCAGAACACACATAAAGTCAGCATTTCCTTTGACATTAAAACCTAACAAGGAGCTCACAATCCCTTTGATTCAACAAATCTTATTCTAGACAGAGATTTTGTAATTTGCTGAACAGGGCCTATAGGAAGAGGCCTCAAAATTATGAGGAGATATACTGTGCATGAAATCTAAGAGTATTTTAATATATATCCAAGGTTTGACAGTAAGATAAAAGTTAAAATATGGTTGCTCACTCAAGCTATGCTGACTAACCAGGTCTCCTTAAAGGGATAGTTTACCCCAGAAATAAAGATGCTTTATTGGTGGTCTCCAGGCGCTACATGAAGCAACTCCTGAGGCAGTTCAATATCTAACTGACTTGATCTTTAACTTATGACAACTTTCCATGTAATGCTGGCTGTGTTCTTTTACAAATTGCTTAATGTCATACGAATAAAATAAATAAATAATAATAATAATAATAATAATAATAATAATAATACAAATTGTGTCATTATTTACTTGCCCTTATGTTATTCCAAACCTGTATGACTTTCTTTCTTCCTTGGCATACTACAAGTGATGTTAGGTACAATTTCAGTGTCAGTCACCATTCACTCTCATTGTATGGAAAAAAAGATCTGACTGAGGCTAACATTCTTCCTAACATCTTAATTTGTGTTTCACACAGGAAAGAAAGTCATACAGGTTTGTAACAACATGAGGGTGAGTAAATTATGAAAACATTTTCATTTTTGGGTGAACTTTAATGTTTTATCTCATAGATACTTTACATTTATCATACAAATAAAGCTTCTGTGGAACACTTTCTTTATATCCAGGAGCTTTGGTCTATTTTGGTTTGCAGTATCTATAGATTACAACCAAGTAGATGAGATACAGTGCTAATTGAGGGCTGCAAATAGCAGCGTAATGTACTTCATTAACTAGCGCTGACTGAAATGTCCCAGGTACGTCTTGATGGCACATGTTAATAGGTTTCTCAAAGAGAGGAAGTTCTAAGAGAAAGAGAGGAGCCTTATTAATTTCCAGATTCTGCCTTTGATGTTGTTAATGACTCTAAGCCTCTAAACTTCATTAGACAAACAGGTTCCTCAGTGGAGAGTTAAGGAGAGTCCCTGGATGATGTATGCTTTGCTCCTGTGATATTTTTAGGCTTACATTTCTGTGAAACAGCTGCAATAGCTTGAGTTTTCAAAGTGAACCTTAACTTATGAAATTTTAATAAAGTTGATAAAAATACATTGTTAGTATGTGTCCATCTAAACCCTAATAAGCATTTCACATACATACATGTCAACGGCCCTATTGAATACAGTTTTGTTCATTCATTGTCAGTTCTTGTCCGTGTAAAGCTTGTGTTCGTTTGTTGATTTCGTTTATGGCATGCCACGTTGTCTCATGTCTTCATCTTCTTCATTAAAGCCTGCATATAGATACATCACCTCTCTCGCCTCTCCTTCGTCATCCTCTCCACCACAACTTGTGACAATATCTAGGCAGAAAAAAAACTTTTGATGATAATTTATTTAATTCAAGAGTGGGAAATAATTAAATTGACAATAGGCAATAAATGCCTCTGAGCTGAACTGTAAATCTAGAAATGCTTATCATCATGTCTTGCAAAGTGTTTAACCCTTCTTATAGTGCTTGCCCTCTAACTAGGAAGGTTACTCCCATATTAATTTACTGGTGTATATTATGCTGAAACTCATGTAGAGTCAAGGCAGATTTTATTATTATTTTTATCCTGCTCTGCCCTTACACTCATTAGTGATCAATATATATATATATATATATATATATATATATATATATATATATATATATATATATATGTTTTTTTTTTTTTTTTAAGGATTAGCTGAGACCCAGGCTTCTTAATAACAGATGAAAACATTGTGATCTGCACTTGTGAATGATGTTAATGTGCTGTCTAAATCTAACAAAGCTCTGATTATTGCATATACAGTATTTCCCCTTTATAGCATACATACAGTACAATAGAACTAACACTTATAAGAGTTACAGTTTCTCATCACTATAATAAGCACAATCAGTTTTGCACATTTGAACACTTTTTACATTTACAACTGTCTTTAGAAAGTATTATTATTTTTCACCACGTCACACACCATTCATGTTTATAAATTATTTATTAATGCCCATCTAATTAGTAACTAAGTTCTGTAAGAGCCACACTTTTGCTGTTTGTTTGTTGTTGTATGTATGTATGTATGCATGCATGATTTTACTATTTACTCCTCTTTAGAAATCATGTATTAATTATTTTTCATATTTTTGCAGTACCCAATCTAAAACTATTAATCCTATTAAAATTAGTCTTAAATTTAGATTTAAAGTTGATACAGACATTAATGCTTTCAGACATTAATAACGCACAACAACAATAACAAGACTTTCTTTGGGTGCAAAACTTTGTGTTTATTGCCTCAATAACACATTTAAGGTACACTTTATCCTTAAACAGAGAATATTCATTTCATCATAAATCAAGAAGAGAAAACAGACAAATTTTCAAGAGAGATACATTTTAATTTATCAAGGATACAATGTACTATAAATGTGTTATTGAGGCAATAAACACAAAGTTTTGCACCCAAAGAAAGTCTTGTTATTGTTGGTATGTTATTAATGGCTGTATCAAGCATACAACTAAATTTGACAAACCATAAACTTACCCAAACTTTGTTACAATAGCTCAAAGTACAATGCCCATAAAGGTACTAAATAACTATGAACTGATAATTAATAAATTATTTGCAAAGATATCGGTAAAAAAAAAAAAAAAAAGTGTATGTGTGGCTTTTACAGACCTTAGTTACTAATTAGCTGGATATTAATAGATAATTTGTAAACATAGTGTTTGAAGTGGTGAAAAATATAAATAATTTCTGAAAACATTTGCAAATGTAAAAAAGTGTGTGAGCTCATTTATGAAGAAGTTTAATGACATTTGTACATTTTCTTGTAATGTACTTTGAATCTCGGTAAACGCAGACCAATTTCAGCTGAAGAACTTTAGATCTGTTGCCAAATTTACAATGAGGTCAGTCTGGTATGCATGATGTCATATACCCACATCTTTGCAAAAGATGTGGATTTCCAAATGAGTTTTGAGGTTGTCCATTGGATATTCTGACTTTCTGAGTTGAATGGAACACACCATAAAACCTTACTACCAAATTACTGGAATTGTATTAAGAAGTACATACCTTGAACCCCCAGTGTGTCACAGCATGCATTTTAGACTAGTTTGACACGTGACAGACAGTTATTTGACACACGCTTACCCAGTAACTTTACTGCTGATACATAATTCAACCTCATTATGTCCCTTTACATATAAGCTGTAAGATGCTAAAACATTCTGACAGAACCAAAGGGGAGTGTGCAAAAGAAACGCTCCAAACAATAGTATAAGAAACAGCTCATCAAGGTGAGATGTCAGAATGCTGAATGCAGAATCAAACTATGGCCTTGTCTGGAATGGCATACTACTCTTACTATTTCTCTGACTATTAAGCAGTAAAAGTAGTATGGGTAGTATGCAGTTCCTAACATGACATATGTATTGACATTTTCATGGATGGAGCTTAAAGGGTTAGTTAATCTAAAATGAAAGTTATCTCATCATTTACTCATTCCTTACCATCTAAGATGCGTATGCATTTCTTTCTTCTGCACAACACAAACAAAGATTTTTAGATGAAAATTTCAGCTCTGTAGGTCTATACAATGCTAGTGAATGGTGACCAGGCCTTTAAAATTCCAAAAAGCAGATAAAGTCAGCATAAACACAATCCATCAGACTCCAGTGGTTTAATCAATGTCTCCTGAAGCGATCCAGTTGGTTTTTGGTCAGAGCAGACCAAAATGTAACTCCTTTTTCACTGTACATCTTGACAGCAGTCTGGCGATCATGATTTCAAGCTCAATTTCACTTCCTATAGCGCCATCTATTGCTCTGCGCATGCATCAACCACTAGGAAGTGTAATCGTGCCTAGAGACTGCAATGGTAAGATGGACAGTGAGAAAGGAGTTATATGTTGGTCTGTTCTCACCCAAAACCTATTGGATCACTTTAGAAGATACAGATTAAACCACTGGAATCGTATGAATTACTTTTATGCAGACTTTACCTCCTTTTTGGAACTTCAAAAGCATGATTACCATTCACTTTTCTTAATTTGTGTTCAGCAGAAGAAAGAAAGTCCTACACATCTGGGATGGCATTAGGGTAAGTAAATGAGAGCATTTTCATTTTGGGGTGAACTATCCCTTTAAATTCTTTATTAATGCATGTTTTAGTCCAAGACTTTGCTTGATTTAATCCATGGAAAGTGACACCACAAAATCACAATTCTTAATGAATGCACATACTTAATCTTTTGATCACTTTCTCACTCATTTTTACACTCTGTCTCTCTCTCAAACACGTTTAGACTGTGCTCCCATAAATAAATGACTAATCTCATCCATCTTTAATTAGCATCAAATCATGCAGAAATTTTCCAGTGATGAATTGATGACCATTCTTGATTATGGCCTGCTTTGACTAAATGGAAGAGAGCTATTTATGTTTGTGGCTCCAGTGTGCATCTGACTTGCAATAATTATGTGTATAGGTCTAATTCCTCTAAATTACTGAAGAGTATGAAGTTTGACATTTTGACAAGTTTATCAAAGTCTTTTTTCATCACTACTCTTTTGATCTCTGGTGAACAAAAGAGACAATGTTGATATAATTTGGGGCTGGAATATCTGTGGGAGTAAAATATATTATTTAAATTAATTGAAATTAATGGATTGCTTCATTTTACCTGAGAGAAAACAGCATAACAGAAGTGTGTAGGAGAGGTCAAGCCACCACCAAAAAACATTTAAATGTGAAACTATTGAAGCTCATTCATTTTAATTCTGTTAAGTGTTCTTTTTTATTATTATTATTTTCTGTGTGGTTGCAGTGCACTGCTGTGACGCGCCTCAGTGAAGCACATCCCCCAAAGGATTGCAGATATATCGTCTGTAATGCACATGTGCTCCTGTCAACCTATGTGCTTGTATTAGAAAGCGGCTGTCATATTTTTGCATCATAATTGCCTGCAATGCTGCATTAATCTGTCTTGGCAATATGGGATGGCATTATTATTTGTGTGAGTGTATAGATGTGTGCTATTTGTATGTTTGTGGGTGGGAAGCGAGGCAGAAAGGACATCTCTTTACAGAGACAAATAAATCTGAAATAAAATAATCACTTAATTTGAAGCAATCATGTGGTCCTCATGTGTACCTGGGTGTGAGATGTGTGTGTAGGTGGGGAAGAAAGATATAAACCCATAACAGAAAGATTCAGCATGAGAAATAATCAGATTCAATCCCATTTTCCCATTAAAAACACAAATATGACCCATTATCAGTGTCTTTAATTTAATTCTTTAACCAAACAATTTACGTGTGCAAAACTCCTTTTTGCATTTTTTATACTTCAGTGGCAGCACTTGCATTTAAGTCTAGGCCTTTAAAGGAATATTCCGGGTTCAATAAAAGTTGATCTCAATCGTCAGCATTTGTGGCATGATATAACCACAAAAATTAATTTTGACTTGCCTACCTTTTCTTTAAAAAAAGCAAAAATCTGGGTTACAGTTATGCAATTACAATGGAAATGAATGGGGCCAATCTGTAAAAGTTAAAATACTCACTATTTCAAAAGTATAGCCACAAGACGTAAACAATGTGTGTAACATTTTTGTGTGATAAAATCACTTACTAACATTTTCTGTGTAAAGTTGTAAAATTGGCTATAACTTTGTTGCCATTATTGTGTAATGTCAACAAATCCTAAAACCCTAAAATGACGGTTTAACCAACTTTACTGCTTAAATAATTCATGAGTTTTAACAGAAGAATTAATGAAAGTGCTTTTATAAAATGATAAGTGTAATGAGCTGGCCATGGAGATGGAAGTTTATTAGAGAACTCAAGCAAACAATCCAAATCGGCAGGCAGATAGACGTAGCTGGTAAGCAGGTGGTTAAATCCAGTATACCAAACAATCAGTCCAATCAGGCAAACAAAACAAAGGGTTATCCAAAAAGCAGTAAATCCAGTAAAACAGGCAATGGTCATAACATGAGAACAAACAGTAAAGGCAATGGAAAAACACTTGGTAAGGCAGGGTAAACTGGCAATACTTAGCCATTCACCTCCATTGTTTCTTTGCGATTTAAACATGGTGAAAACAGGAAATGAGCAGAGAAGAAATGGGAGACGATCAGTATTCAGGAGAGGGCTACCTCTGGTGGTTGGTAGGAGGGGTAACAACCTCGGATGTTACAGAACCCCTCGCCCCCATGAACAACTCCTGTTGTTCTTCTGCTGGGACGTCCCCTTGGTCATGGTGCTGGACGATTAGGATGGGCTTGATGAAATTATTGGATCAGGGATGGGTCCAATATGTCTTTGGCAGCTACCAATGACCTCTCATCTGGTCCGTAGCCTTCCCAGTCCACCAAGTATTGCATTTGGCTCCCTCGTCGTCTTGAGTCCATGATCTGACTATATACGCTGGGGCTCCATCTACCTCCAATGGTGGCAGAGTCTCGGAATCTGTGTTTCCAGAGCCAGATGCCGGGTGGACGGGTTTCAGCAAGGACACATGGAAGGAAGATGCGATAGTTAGCAGGAAGCTCTAAACGGTAAGTAACTGGGTTTATTTAAAGGATAAGTCTGAAAGGACCCACATACTTTGGACTGAGCTTCCTGCAGGGTTAGCCGCGACTTGAGATCCCTTATTGACAACCAGACCCCCTGCCCTGGCTGATAGTTGGGATGGGGGTGCCTCCGTCAGTCAGCCTGGAAGCGTTGTGCTCGGACTGCTCGCTGTAGCCGGACATGTGCACTGTCCCACACCCTCTCGCTTCGCCTAATCCAATCGTCCACCACTGGCACCATAGAAGGTTCTCCTGACCAAGGGAACATTGGGGGTTGGTAGCCCAGCACACATTGGAAGGGGGTTAGTCCCGTAGAGGTAAGAGTGAGGGAATTCTGTGCATATTCGGCCCAGGGCAGGAAGTCGCTCCACTTCTCCTGTTCACGGCTACGATAGCTCCGAAGATATTTGCCAATCTCCTGATTTAAACATTCCACCTGTCCTTTGGCTTGAGGGTGATAGCCAGAGATGAGACTCACATTGATGTCCAGTTGCTTGCAGAATGCCTGCCAAACTTGAGACGTGAACTGTGGACCTTGATCGGACACTATGTCCTCTGGTAATCCATAGACTCTAAATACTTGGTGGAACAAAGCATTAGCGGTTTCCATGGCAGTAGGTAAACGCTTGAGAGGGACAAGTCTACATGATTTTGAAAATCGATCAATTATTAACGGAATGGTAGTGTATCCGTTGGAGTTTGGCAGGTCTGTGACGAAGTCGATGGACAGGTGGGACTATGGTCTTTGAGGTATTGGTAGTGGTTGGTGCAACCCCTGTGGGCAGTTCTCTGGGGGTCTTGGATTGGACACACACCTGAAAAGACCTCACATAGTTGCTGTAGTTCCTTGAGTGTGGAAGGTTGAGGCCATTTGGTAACTGAGGTTATCTTTAAGACATCCATTTCTACACCTTGGTGGCTGATATTGTAGCCTAGGAATGTGGTATGAGAGGTATGAAACTCATATTTCTCTGTCTTGACAAAAAGCTGGTGTTTCTGGAGACGTGATAGGACCGTCTTGACATGCTGTATATGCTCCGTCTTGTCTTGAGAGTAGATAAGGATGTCGTCAATGTAGGCCACCACACAATGATTCAATAAGTCTCTGAAAATCTAATGGATAAATGAATATTTATCAAGGGTTATCCAAAAAGCAGTAAATCCAGTAGAACAGGCAATGGTCATAACATGAGAACAAACAGTAAATGCCATGGAAAAACGCTTGGTAAGGCAG
Organism: Myxocyprinus asiaticus; assembly: GCF_019703515.2. Lineage (NCBI taxonomy): Eukaryota > Metazoa > Chordata > Actinopteri > Cypriniformes > Catostomidae > Myxocyprinus > Myxocyprinus asiaticus. The sequence continues at coordinate 53,233,158 of NC_059345.1, forward strand.
GGTAAACTGGCAATACTTCGCAGGGGTGAATGGCTATTTATACATGGTGAAAACAGGAAATGAGCAGAGAAGAAATGGAAGACGATCAGTATTCGGGAGAGGGCTCCCTCTGGTGGTTGGTAGGAGGGGTAACAACCTCGGATGTTACAGAAAGCTTCACATTTCTGCCTTTAAACCCTCCAAAAATGTACCCCCTTCACTTCCATTGCAAGTGCCTCACTGTAACTTGTGATTTCTTCTTCTTCTTCTTTTTTTTTTTTTTTAAACAAAAGGATGGACATAATTGTAAAATAAAAAGTCAAAATAATTTTTGTGGTAATCAACATTATGCCACAAATGCTGTCGATTGAGCTTAACTTATTTTGAACCCAGAATATTCTTTTAATGCCATTCATGCTGTTAAGAAAACATAGTTTCACAATAAACTGACACCCTTTAGATATCATAGATTACAGCAAGAAGGTCTATAATGTTAAAGAAATAGTTCACCCAAAAATGATAATTCTCTCATCATTTACCTATTGCCATCTCAAAATCATATGACGTTTTTTTCAGCGGAACACAAAAGAAGATTTTTAGAAGAATATCTCTGCTCTGTAGGTCCGTACAGTGCAAGTGAATGGTGGTCAGACCTTTGAAGCTCCAGAAATCACATAAAGGACACATAAAATCCATTCAAAGCAATATGATAGATGTGGGTGAGAAACAGATCAATATTTAAGTCCTTTTTTTTTAAACTAAATCTCCTCTTTCACATTCACCTTTACATCTTTTACTTTTTTCTATGTTCAGCAGGAGAAAGTCATACACATTCGGGATGACATGAAGGTGAGTAAATAATAAGATAAATTTAAATTTTTGGGTGAACTATCTCCTTTACGCATGCACGGAGACCTGTACACAAACCAGATACAGTGTTGCCAGGTTTTCACGCTCAGTTGGGCTATTTTAAAAATGCAGATGCAAGTTAAAGTGTTGCGGGTTGAGTTTTTTAAAATACTTTTAAAATGTATTTAAAAAAAATTATTCAACACAAGGAAATGAAAATACAGTGTCTAATTGATGTATAATGATACCAGGATTGAGGACTGGGAACCACATGCAGGGTCCAAGCCTCACCGTCTTGAAGTCTGTGTTCTAATCAGCTTGGATGTCAAGATTTATAGCGAATAAGGACTTAGATTTTGGTCTGTTTCTCACACCAAGCGATCAAATATATCCTGATTAGATAAACATTTTGCCACTTTCTGTTTGTACATAGACACTGAAGTCTGCAAACATACATAATACATATGCAAATAAAGATAAATGAGAAGAAAAAGGAAATATTTATTTATTTTTAGATCTGTTATGCTAGCACAGAAAGTTTTGCTAGCCCTTAGAGTTTGCTACTATTAGATTTTCATTAAGACATAATTTAGTGTGTTTATTAAGCCATCTTTCTTGTGGTGACCATTGGCGGCAATACCAATGTAGGTGATTTCAGGTTTTACTATCCTTGTGGGTACATTTGGTCTCCACAATGTAGGTAAAACCTTACCGACTAACACACATGCATGCACAGTACCCCCAGGGACAATTCCTGCAGACAGCAGGGAGAGCTTGTTCTCGGAACTGCTCAGTGTGTCTGCACAAATGGAGCTTGACACATCCAAGACTTAACATGTATGGTACACAACAGCTATGGCTGAGTCCACAATCAAAATGCATGATGAAACATTTAAAAGCTACTTCCTCTAACCTTTGCAAGACTGACAATTTATTTAGTAGGCTGTTTAAAATTCTGCAAAGCAACAGCAGGAGTCCAGATTCTTAATAAAAGCAGTGCTGGTGGAGGAGTGTGTCTGAGGGCTTTTCCTGCAGAAAGGACCCTATATACAGTATCACTGCATTTGAGCTGAAATCTCCCTGCATATTAATAACCCCTCTCTTGTTTTGTATTGTTTAAAGTAGTATGTATTTCTTGAAAGGTGAAGTATGTAATATCTGCACTACTAGCATCACCAAATGAAATTGCAAAAATAAGATATTTTGTTTTTTTCTGAAGAAAATGTGAGAGTGCCAGTGCAAAATTCTCTGGCAGGTTGTTGGGGTTTTAAGGGAGTTTGGCACAAACCATCACAGGAGGCACGCATGTGCTGGTGAGATGGTCGGACTTCATTTGGAGTGCTCACATTATATGCATTTATGATCTGCACGATAGCACCGAAAAATGTAAGTTCATGGCACTTCACTATTTGCTAAAAATTCCCTCATTTGAACAGTAAAATATGATTGGAATCTGATGTGCACAAAAATCGTGGTTCTCTCATATTATCACGATCAGGCAATTATTTAATAATCACAACAAGCCTAGGCCCTAATAATGACTGTTTTTCAAACTGATTTCCTGCACACTCCCCTATCAACCACTGATCGAACAAACAGATAGTCCCACACCAACCTTATGCCACTGGTAAAGCCAATGTTGCTATGTCGGGCTGGTTTAGATGCTCAAATAAACAGAGTAATGTATTAATAGCAACACAGAGCCACAGTACTTACCTTTTTCAAGGAAATCAACCTACACTTACTAAGCACTTTATTAGAAACACCTGTACACCTGCTTATTCATGTGATTATATAATTAGCCAATAGTGGCAGCAGTGCAATGCATAAAATCATGCAGATACAGGTCAGGAGCTTCAGTTAATGTTCACATCAACCATCAGAATGGGGAAAAAATTTGATCTCTGTGAATTCGACCGTGGCATGATTGTTGGTGCCAGATGGGCTGGTTTGAGTATTTCTGTAACTGCTGATCTCCTGGAATTTTCATGCACAACAGTCTCCAGAAGTTACTCCAAATGGTGCCAAAAACAAAAAAACATCTGATGAGCGGCAGTTCTGCAGACAGAAATGCCTTGTTGATGAGAGAGATCAACAGAGAATGGCTAGACTGGTTTGAGCTGACAGAAATGCTACGGTAACTCAGATAACCACTCTGTACAATTGTAGTGAGCAGAATAGCATCTCAGAATGCACAACACGTTGAACCTTAAGGCGGATGGGCTACAACGGCAGAAGACCACGTCACTTTATTAGGACCATAGTGTTCCTAATAAAGTGCTCAGTGATTGTACAAATGGCTTATTTATAGTTACCTCTGCATATTAAGCTAACATAGGAGAAATTTATATTTTAACTTTTGAAAAAAAAAAAATCACCTTTAATCACTTCAAATCACTTTTAAATGTAAATATTGTGTGTGAGCAGTTTGTAAAACCATGAAGAAAATGTTACTCATTTGGATGTTATTTTTTCTTTCATATTTTACGGCAACTCACAGGTGCCCTGTTGCCATGGTAACTGGGGAAACCACATAATGGAGGACAGCCATGATTGGCTAATTGTGTTACTTCAAACAAAAGAGGCTGAATGAGATTTTGACTATTATCTAAATGCTGGAATGCTGCGTATGGAACAAGGACTCACACACGCACACACACACACGTGTGGTTACATTTCAGTTATGACATGATTATTTCTAGATTGCTATGAACGGAATGTCTCTGTTGAGGCCTTTTCAAACTGTTTTATAAAACTGTCTGGGTCAGCAGTGGTCCTCATATGTATCCACAGGTCATCACTATTCCCCCTCTGCTGAATTTAAACTCTCCTCCTCCATCATTACATACAAAATCTGCGATGTCTATTTGACTTCCTGACCCCACCGCCACCCATAATGAGGACAGGGACTCAGAGCCCTATTCTAAATGCATTAGCACAGTAAACACATCACAAATGCGTAATTCTATTTATGCTGCTTCTTCTTTTGTGCCCAGCCCCAAGTTTTTATTTGTTTTGACACCAGTGTGACTGGTGGCCCATTATGAATTCTGAACAAAACCTCAATAAGTGTTCTCACAAAAAACCCAACACCTTTCTGTGTCACCAGATAATTACATTACAAACAGAACTCTGCCTTTCCATCTGCATGGCGATTGGTGGTAAAAAAAAAAAAGGGGGGCTAATTAGCATGCAACAACACACCATTCAACCAAAATTTGTTTTTAGCAATTGGCCTCCATGTGCGCAGCCCTCCCAGAAGCACTTATGTTATTAATAAAACAAAACTGAATTCAAAGAGGAACACATGTCAGACAACGTGTTTCGGCCACCACAGTCACTGCTCTACAGAGACCACATAAAAGGCAATTATGGCTCAGAGTAAAGCGTGGGATATTGGGAACCGAGAAGTTAACATAACATTAACACTTTTTGATTTGATTTGCATTAGACCTTTTGAGATTCTTTGTATTCTGATTTGTATTTCCTTGTCTCCTGTCTTTCAAAGGATGAGCCATGTTGATGGACTTTTAATTACCCATGAAGCTTTTCCTTTCAGAGTTCACATGACTGGATGCTGAAATAATCAGTTCATTTTGGTCCCTTATTGCTTTTTAATCTAAGAGAGGAGAGCAAATCATCACAATGAAAGAGTGAATGAGCTGAATAAACTGTGGTGTTATGGGAGAGTTTGTGCTGTCGCAGTGAAATTCGTCAATAGTCACTAAGGAGAGAATTTCAAAGAGACAAAAACAGAAATAGCTGTTTGGGATCACAAGTTGGTATAGGCTATATATTGAATATCCTCGATATAATTGCAATTATTTTGCTGGCTATATAAAATTAAGCAATATTGTGAAAATCGCATACATTTTAATTAGCTTTTTATTTGTCAATTACATTTCCTTAAAAGCCGGTCATAACACTGATTTCACGATCATTCAGGGCAGCACAATTAATCAAAATAATTTTAGGGACTATTTTTGTGAGTGCGCAGCGCAACACGTCTTCTCCAATTTTCGTGAGAGCGCTAATTCTAAGCGTAATTTTCATGCCAGCGCAAAGCGCAAATGGGTGTGGGTGAAAGTGTTTCACTACTGTGGGTGTATTGTATGTAAATGAAGTGGTGCAAAGCACAATTTACTATTTTCCTAAGAATTTGGTCACTGCGCTAAGATGTTTCAATACCACCTCTTATCTCAGCACAAAGTCCAAATTCAGTTCCTGCATTTGCAGTTTGGAGTTCATGTCCAAATTCTGAAAGTACAGAACCTCAAATAATGTCCTTGATGATCGCTGTTGAAGCCGTTTGTTGAATCAAAACATTTTGCAGGGATGTGATTCTTCCGGATTAATCCAGAATTCCGTTTTTTTTTTTCGACCTAAAAATGTGAGCCACGTGAATTGTGTAAATCCATAAAAAAATATTTCCTCCTCGGGTGTTCATATGTTCTCGACAATATCCTGTTCAGTGCTTTCGGTGCGTCACGCAGATACTTTGTTGAGAACGCGCGGGACGGAGGCTCCTGGTTTTTGCCATCAGGACTTCATTCAGGTAAGAGAGGTTTATTTGAATTCATCAAGACAAATAAAATGAATGGATATAAAACGGCTTTGAACAGTTACCACTGTTCAAGACAGGTTAAAAATCGTGATTGTTAAGCTGAAATTCCAGCGTTACTGACGTGATACGTGCAGTGAAATCGTGACATTTATCTCCACATATGAAGTACTCATTGCCAGTATATCAAACCGTTTGCATGTATAATCATAAAACCCTACAGATAAAGTCCAGACATTAGAAAATGTTCAGCATAGACAAAGCAGCACTTACAATTAGCACATGTTGAGGGGAAAACCCATCCAAAACTATTTAAAAACTAAAAACGTTGACCTCTGAGACATTGGTGTGATATCCGTTAATGCAGCATTATGGAAGGAATGAACATTGAAATCGCGATGTAGCCTTGCATGCAATTTCCACGTTTAAAACAGCCTGCCTTGACAGCTTCAGTTACAGTAGTATTGCACGAGCTAATGGTGCCATCTAGCTGTGCGGGAAAACTCTAAGATGACAGCATCAGATGATCCAAAATGATCCCTTCCCAAAGGTTTGCTAGAGATTTCCTAAATTCTACGCTCTGTTTGGCTGGTTTTGTGCTGATCAGCAGTTCTATTTGTTAATATTAGTTAATGCTTTAGGTATCATGAACTAACAATTAACGATATAGTTTTTTTTTTTTTTTACAGCATATATTAATCTTTGTTAATGTTGGTTAATAAATATATTATTTTTTCATTGTTAGTTCACGTTAGTTCCTAGTGCATTAACTAATGTTAACATGTACAACAGGGGTCGGCAACCTATGGCATGTGTGCCAATGTAAGGGTAATCACTGGCACGCCAGTAACGGCGAGAGGAGTAGACTATTTTATTCATATAAATTCTGCACCTGCATTCCAATCTACATCTTGATGTAATCCTTCCACAGGATCACACTGTGTGTTTTCATGAGCTGAATGGAGGGCTAAACAAAAAGTTAAAATGTTACGAGACTGCAGTATACCCAACAGACTCGTGTAGCGCATGCAAGCCATTTGTGCATCACCAGCCGGCAGCGCTTCACTTTTGGTTAATCGCGCAAGTAAACACACCCACTTTGCTTCAGTTAGACTGCGCAGATGACAGCAAACATTCCGTGTTTCATTTGTTTCTTTTTGCTTTCAGAACAAAACGTCATGTAATAAGGAAAACACCACGATTATTCCTTGAGATTTCCATCTCAGGTACAGGTACACCCTCTTTAAACCATAGTCACACTCAAAATTACATTAAACGATTAAAACCGAAAACATAAACCCCCATCATGGGGTTTAAAAATTGGAGTCTATTCAAAATATAAATTAAACCTGGAAATAAAATTTTAGGATTTTGCAGCTCCTCTCTCGTTGCTTGCTTACTAGTGATTACATGATTACAATGACATAATTTAAGAAATATTTAAGATTCCACACAATTTTGTGATCAGTTCAATGTATATGTATACATATGTTGAAATTAACATTAACCAAGATTAATAAATGCTGTAGAAGTAGTTTTAATTGTTAGTTCATGTTATTTAATGTTAATTAATAATTGTACTTGCTCAGTACATTTTCCTGCTTTTTTGCGCTTAGCTGATCACATGCCTGATTTTGAGATTTGTGTTACATTTTCTAGAGGTTATGGTTTATTTTTTCAAGTATTATTATTATTATTATTATTATTATTATTATTATTATTATTGTTGTTATGTTTAAGTCACTGCAAAAGGGACCAGTGGAAGAAGGAGAGAGTAAAATGCTTGGATGTTTGGCCACCCCCTAACTCTGCCCCTTCCAGCAGGGGGCGTCAAAACCAAGCAAAAAATGAGGTTATAATCAAACGAGGTTTTTAATGTGAATTTAAGATGGAGGTTTTAATACTACATACTTCCCTAACCTAAAACTTCGTCCTAAACATAACCAATAGTGTCCGAAAAGAAAAAAGAGAGCTCAACAAAACAGAAATCCTTACCCTTAACCAACACCTAACCTTAACAGATAGTGTTTTAAAATGCAGAAGCAAAATGAAAAGCACATTTTCTGAAGCAACCACGTCAATTCGTGTTGCTTCTATGTCTCTGTCACATTATGTGTCAGCTTGAGTTCTTGTCTGGTTTTGTCTGCAGTCCACTAAGTCCAAATCCATATGATGTGCGAGCTAATCATATTGGAATAAGTGTATATACTGTATGTAGGCTGGTCTGTAATACAAGCGTTAAAATTTATAATTTTTCAAAAGATGCATAAGAGTAAAAGTGTCTTGATATAATAACATAGCAGGATCTGAGTAATAGAGAGAAAAATAAATGTTTATAAAGTCATAATCAGCCACTGAAGTCATGATTTGAGTGAAAGTAAATAAAACACAGTTTGTGTAGTGCCTCTAGTGTTCATTACACCTGGAAATTGCAGAGAATTGTACCTGGAGGCACGTATAACAAGTTTTGCAAAAATGTATAAACAAGTTTGGCAAAAATATATATAGACTCATGTTTTCATTATGAGACCAGGTTGCATAATTGAACAGCAAAAAGCTGCAATTTAATTACATTTATACAGTAATAATGACGCACTGTTCTGTGCACACGCAGGGCTCATGATACGCTGTTTTCAGTGGTTCGCGTGCATTGAGAAAGCAAAGTAGGCTACAGCAGGTTTACACATTTGTGTAATTTAAAATATTTTATTATTAAGTTATTATACAAATCTAAAAATGTGAAACAATATCACAGAAAAAGGACATGACACCGTTTCACCAGATTTGTAAGGACAAACATTGTAAAATACACAGTAAAATACGCATGGCACTTTCAGTTTCCCGCTAAAATAAAAGCTCCAGGTGAAGTAAATACGGCAGAAATATATTACTATTGTATAAAACAAATCTAATACTCATAATAATATGAATAATAGTACGATTTCATTATATTGAACTTGACTGGGCACCACAACAATAAATGTTGTATTATAATAATATTAAACTGGGTTGCAAAACATAAGTGAGTGAAGTTGTAGTTTTTGCACACACTGTTCATTCACAAAAAAAAAAAAAAAAAAAAAAATGTTTAGTAAAAAAATATATAGCTGAATAATATTTGTATTATTTTTTAACTATGCGTTGTTATATATTGGTGCACATAAATGAAAATGATTAAATATTCTTTATTGTGTTCATTTAGTGAAACTCTTATTTTTAAGAAGGTTTCTTTTCATGCATTAAACATTTTGAAAATGCTTGGCTACAATGGTTTTTTGGTTGAAATTAATTTAAAAAATCAGTTCTCTAAACATTTCTTAATCCATAATTATCGACATAAACTGTACATACACTGACGGCCAAAAGTTTGGAATAATGTACAGATTTTGCTGTTTCGGAAGGAAATTGATACTTTAATTTACCAAAGTGGCATTCAACTGATCACAAAGTATAGTCAGGACATTACTGATGTAAAAAAACAGCTCCATCACTATTTGAAAAAAAAAAAAAAAAATCATATTTGATCAAATCTAGAAAGGCTTTCTCTAGAAACTCATCTAGATGCAGTTCTCATGCAGTTTTCAAAGGCAAAGGACAGCTGGCTCTAACAAGGACAGAAAGAGATGTGGAAGGCCAGATGTGCAACTAAACAAGAGGCAGTGGCGGACCATGCATTTAAAGTCTACGCCTTCAGTGTGATTCATGCCATTAAGAAAACACAGTTTCACAATGAATAAGACACCCTATGCCTTTGAGCATCATAAATTATGTCGCAGCTAACTTGTAATACCAATTGACATTTTAAAAACACGTCCACGCACGAAAGGCAAAACTTGAAACGACACTTAATGCTCAAGCAAGCCTAATTTTAACTGCAGCATGACTGTTTTGTGAAATGAACGTCTCCTGAACAGACATTCCAAAATCATAATTTTTCATATGAATCTACCAAGGAGGTCTATAATACCTGGAAAAATCTATCTAATAATGTTTGCGATTTAAATGTTGCTTGCAATAAATTTCATTTCGTCAGGGTACACGGTTATGCTGCGTTCCATTCAAGTTGAATGTGGGATTTTCCTGCTTGATATCTCCGACCATAAATGCATTCCATTCTCCGATATTCGGAACTGCAATGCTCCCGTTAGCTTAGCAGGGGTTTGACTCTCATTAGAGATGTCTCCTAGCAACCCAACTGATAAACAATGCTGCAGCACTAGCATTTGTGCTTCAGGTGTACGATTATCAAAAGAGATTATAATGTTTTATACACCTGTTTCTGCAGGCGTTTGTTAAACAAGCTTTAATATCATGTAATGTGGAAACGAACTCATTTATCGATATTACTTAATAAAATGAATGTTTATCACTTTCTTTGTATATCTTCCTGAATGTCGACATGTTTGTGTGACATCATACCCCTGCATCTCGGCGAAATCAGAGCTGAGAATTTCTGCATGAGCCTACAAGTTGTAATTCTGACTTAAAGATGCTTTCCATTGCACTTTTCCTGGTAGGAAGTTGTAAAATCCGACTTAGTTGGATGAACGCAGCACTACTTTTTAAAACTTGATCTGACACTGAATTCTCAAGCAGCCTAATTTACACTTAGAAAACTCCTGATGTTGCTATAACAATGCAAAAAGCACTTTCCAAATTACTTGAAGTGAAAATCAGTCCTCCTTTCATGATTAATAAATTAAGCAATCACACGGTCATGCAGAACATCTCGTGTTTTTAATCCATAAGGACCTCTTTATCAATGGCAATACCAGCAGTGATGACAGCCGACTCGGCAGCAAGATCTCGCACTCTTCGCTTTCAAATTACGTACATTACTTAAAGTTTGATTGCGTAACTCAAGGCCAGCTATAAGGCCTCGACTGGGACATATCCTAAAGATCACACCCACCAAGAACAAATAAATCAATCTGATTGGCTGATGAATCTGACAATCTGACTTTAGATGCTCATTCATTTGCACTGTTGAGGGATTCTGTGGAAATTCTGAAGGTGACGGGGTGGAGCTCAAACTCACGTGCTGCTTTGGGCATGTCATTTGTGAAACAGTTATCAGGCTTCACTTGTAAGCATCAAGGAATAAATTCTGACTGGATAAACTTTTAGTTTTTCTCTGTTTGTTTGTAGATTAATTAAGAGTGGAAAGCAAAAAAAAAAACAAAAAAAAAACACAAAAAAAAAAAAAATAAAAATATATATATATATATATATATATATATATAGGCATAAAGGTGATTGAGAATGAAATTTATTTTGGCATGTTAGGCCAGCAGAGAAGGCTATGCCACTGACAAGAGGATAAATACATCTGAGACTCTAGTTTGAGAAATAGATGCCTCACATTTCCTCAGCTGACAGCTTCATTGAATTCTACACGCTCAACACCAGTTTCATGTACAACAGTAAAGAGAAGACTGTGCAGGCCTTACTAAGGCAAGTGCTACAGGAAGTGTGGGGTGAAATGTCACCTGAGTATCTGGACAAACTGACAGCAGAATGCCAAGGATCTGCAAAGCTGTCATTGCTGCATGTGGAGGATTTTTTGATGAGATCTCTTTGAAGTAGTTTAAGAAATTCTGATTTTTTCAAATTGTAATAGAAAATGTTCACATTAGTAATGTCCTGACTATAAATTGTGATCAGTTGAATGCCACTTTGGTGAATAAAAGTACCAATTTCTTTCCATAATGGCAAAATCTGTACATTATTCTAAACTTTTGGCCGCCAGTGTATATTGCTATTGAATAATGTTAATAGCTGAAAAATACCGAGATGCAATTATTCTAGACATATCGCCCAGCCCTAATCACAAGGCCTGAATTTAGTTTGTTCATGTGTTTTACACAGACAACCTCAGATATTTATGCATGTTTTTGCATAAATTATTGCTAAATAAAATATTGTTTAATTATTTAATTGCTTTAGTAAGTGCATTGAGTGAGATTGCCCTTTTATTGAATGTATTTTATTCTCATTAATGTTCCATGCTTGTAGAGACTGCTTGTTTACCGTTTACCCACTGCATAAATCGGAATACATTATAGTCTTACTATCAGTCATGTCCTAAATATAAATACCTCACAGACTATTTACTGCCGGCTTGCCTAACCAAACAGATTACATGGAGGTAAATCCTTCAAAATATAAAGAGAGATGGAAAGGGGGAATAAGCAAAAGTGTGTTTGTTTGTGTGTGTGTAAGCGAGAGTGAGAAAAAATGGGAAAATGTATATCAAAGAGGCTCATCAGCTCAAGACCTCACAAGGATTTATTTGAAGTCCATCTCATCCTGACTTGAAGTCCCAATGACACTTCTAGATAATGAGCCTTAAGATATTTATAAAAGATGTGTGATTTTTCTTCTCTGTTGCTCTTTCTCTCTCTCTCTCTCTCTCTCTCTCTCTCCGAGCTGTAAGGATTAGGTTGTGCACTAATAACAGATCGTGTTGCTTTTTTGAAATGGGGCATCTGAAGTGCTCTTAAACCTTTAGAAGCTTTGATGAAATAATGTAATATAAACTCCTTGACACAATGATAGACCACAGGTTTGGCTTTGAGCTCTGTTTTGACTTCCACATGGACATTTTCACATCAAAACCCTTGAGTTATTTAAATGTTATTGTAATTCAAGAATACTGTTATTAAAGTGTTCACAGGACTCCATGTCATATTACCCTTTACAAATGGCCATAAATCAGCTGTTTGATACAATAACACAACTGTGGAAATAATTATTTTTGGATGAACAGCTAATGTGTTTAGCTTACAACATATACAGTTTGGGGTGTAAACTGGCTGGAGCAGGGGTTGAGTTTAGTCATTTTTCCACATCAGTATGCTGTAAAGTACCATAAATCAGCTTATTCAAAAATCCTACAGCGAAAAAAAAAAAAAAAACATGAAATAATCGGATTATTCTTTGGTTTTGTTGTCAAAACGTAAACAGGCATGCACACAACACGTGTGCATATTGGATAAACCAGTAAAAAAAGGGATTTACATGCAATGCATGTAAACGCTGTGTCAATTGGGTAATGCTTAAACTGATTATGACCTTATTCTGATAAAGGAAAGCCATTTAAGGTGTTTACATGACCACACGTTGCCGGCTTATTAGGCATTATCGGTGTAAGATCACGCATATACATGCTCTCACTAAAAAAATATTTTTTTAAAAAAATTAAATCAAAGCAAAATATTATTTATGTTATTATTTAAATATTATATCATTTAACTGCACTGACATAATTTAACCTCAAACCATTTTCTGTCAATCATAGCAGCAGTAATTCATCAAATGATTCAGAAGATTGTTTTAAATAGACATACTGTATATCCAGACATGTGGAGTATTTGAACATGCTTTCTGCATTTTAAAGAGCTGATTCAGGCTTTTTGATTGGACTGACAAAGATTAATACATTTTGACATACAATTGGATCTGAAATGCAAATTTACCATATTTTTGAGATGATAACTGGAGGCCACTTGCAGAAATTAAACATGCAACATTGCAAGTTTGCAAGAGGTTAAAGTTATGGCAAAAATTATAGAAAAACGAAAGTATAACTGCACAACAAAACTTTTAGGCTCATTTAAATGAGCCTATATTTTGAGTTGTGCAAATAATTGTATTTAAACAACAATTACAATGGCGGGAAACAATGTTTCATGCGCTTAAATGTAATATTTGTGTAAAATGTGCCTGTATTGATTCTGATGCACAGCTGACAGTGCGCTGATTAAGACACAACATTCTGGTGTGGTTGCCAAATATTAAGTCCTGGAATCATTATACATGACTAAGACGTTGTGTTTATAATAATATCTGTTTCAATACCCTTTATGTTCTTTACAGTCGGTTGTTGATCAAAAGCAACAAAGATAGAAACATTTAATTCTGATCACACATTAGAAGCACGGATGCAGTAAAGAAGCACACAACTCTTGTTAAAGGGTCATGGGACCCCCACCCCACCCCCCCATTAATAGGTCATAAATTAACTTAATGCCCTATTATGTTCATTTGATTAATAGTAATATCTTATAAATGTATAAATATAAATGTATTTATACTTAATTTTAAATACATATATTTGAAAATAAATGTCTAATTATTCAAATATCTTAAAAAAAAAAAACAGTCCCATAGATCGCAAATCTACGTACCTTCGGAATGCTCACAATAAAATATGGATAGTGACATAGAGGTAAGCAGTGTCAGCGGTGCGCAGGGCTCTGTTGAGGTTAAGGACTTCTCCCCTCCTGAATCCCCAGGACTAAATGGAGACACGATAGATAGTGGTGCAGGTCCTCTGCCCTATCTATTTGAACCATTAGCCCCTGGCGTGACTGTGGAGGAAACCGATGACGAACTGGAGGCAGCGCGGATAGGAGATGTGTTGGAATGGTAGCTAGCTAATCAGAGATGAACGCTGTGTTCTAAATCTATAATAAAGACCCTCGTTAACTCCATTATGCTCTGCTTAAAATGATTAATGGCTAGTAAAACCCTTCTACAAGTACAGGTTTGACCTGAAATTTAGCATAACATTCAAAACCATGCACAATTACCACTCATAAACGTGTTATAATTTTGCAACAGGTATACTTGTGGTCACTGCTCTACACTGTCTCCATGAGAAAATGTATGCTGTAGGGAGGTGGCACAGGTGAAAGAAGCTTACACATAATGATCTGAGAAATATCCTCACTCTTTCGCTGCATTGAATTTCAGTATCTCATCACTGTCAAAAAAATACATGCATATGAATGCATTCTTCCAGACATGCAGGTGATGCACAGGAGTGAGCAGGTTGGTGGGACAGTATGCATAACTGCTCATCCAGGTTTTGAACCTGTGGTCCTAAACCCATATGTTTTGCAAGCTGAAATGGGATATATCGCCAGCTCTTTGGTGAGATGGAAGACAGTCCTCAATAGGTTAGTAACAATCTTACCTGTTGATAACTAAAAGCAGCATTTCAGAGATTAACATCCTTTTACAGCACAGAGAAAATATTCATATTTTACACAATGCAAAGACCCACTATACAAGCTAACTTCAATAAGTTTAGTCTTAGTTGCTACAGACATCTGGCCTATAGAAATTTTGTCCGGTGGTGCTGGGGGTACCTTGGGTGACACATCAGGGAGGTTATTACCTCGTGTGCTGTTATCCACATCAGAGAACAGTTCCCAAACAATAGTGGAACCTATTCAGGTTTCCAACCCCCTCCCATTGACTAAAATAAAGAAAAATTAAATTGTACAATGTGTCCATGTCATTTATTTAAGTATTAAATATTTAATGCCAGATATTTAATATAAAAAGTCTTCACTGTTTACAAAAGGTACTTTTATTTACAAAATATTTACAAATGAAAACTAAATGATCGTAAAGTGTTATATTCCTCAAAACATGAATATCTGGTCCCAGGGTTCCCCAGGAGAATATTGCCCAGAACATCATATTTCCACATTCACCCTGCGTCCTTTTTTGCTCAGTGTAAATTATGAACACTCTGGTTTAAAAAATAAATAAAATAAAAACAGCATATACACAATCGAACAAGCATAAGACTTTTGCACAGTACTGTATATATATATACATGTTAGATTGTGTATATGCCGTTTTTATTTTATTTATTTTTTTTATATATGAACATCAAGCAAGAAATAAAGTAATAAATTGAACAAATATGAAAACTGGCATAAGTTTAGCAAGGATACACTGAAGATGGCAGGACATTTTTTGTGCTTGCTGACTGAAGATGGAACTTCACAGCTGATCCCAGTTCTGGATGAATCGTGATGTGTGTTGAGCAACAGCTTCACTCTTGTCAGGTCTTTGAAATGCTAGTCTGTAAAAGAAAACATTGCAAAAAATAGGAATAGTTTTATTCAATAACCAACTGACTTATGACAATTTCTAATACAAATGTATTAAAAAGTATGAATATTCTATGAGTCACCTCTCATTATAGATGTTGCTGTCGGTCATTTCTGGGTGGAAACTGGGGTCAGAATCATCAGCCTCTCTTCTGGGCCTTTTCAAGGGGGTAGAGGTAGCAAGAGAGCCTTTCTCCAGTGGTATGAATGGTGTGGAAGTGTTGCAAGCAACATGCCTTTTGTCTTGCTTTGCTTGAGTACCTATGAGACATGAGATATTAAAAAAAAAATAAAAAATGTAAATACATTTGGTAATTAATACACTTAAGCACAGTCTAAAAGACTATGTTACTGGCTACAATTTTAATTGTGTAATACTGTAAAAAGTAAGACATACTCTTGCTCCTATCAGATTTCCAGCGGTGTTACGTTGACCTGTGCTTCATGTCTGGATGGGTTTGACATGCAGCATCTTTTTTGGCGGGCTCTTCAGTCTGACATACCATCTCAGAACACACTTTAGGCTGACAGTACAGCTATATTAATTTCCAAAGACATGTTCACCAAGCTAATTTAAAAGTACAATATGAAATATAAAAATAGAATCTAAAAATCTAAAAATATATCGGTCATTACACAAATTAAGCCTAATTTCCTTACAATAGCTGTATTATCGGAAGAACGTCCTGGTTACTTGCGTAACCTCCGTTCCCTGATGGAGGGAACGAGACGTTGTGTCAGTGTAGTGACACTAGGGGTCACCCTTGGGACCCCGAGACACCTCTGGTCTTTGATAAAAGGCCAATGAAAATTGGTGAGTGGTATTTGCATGCCACTCCCCCAGACATACGGGTATAAAAGGAGCTGGTATGCAACCACTAATTCAGGTTTTATGCTGAAGAGCCAAGACAAGGTCCAGCCATTTCAGCGGGTAGTTCAGCGTTGTGGCAGGAGGGACACAACGTCTCGTTCCCTCCATCAAGGAATGGAGGTTACGCAAGTAACCAGGAAATTCCCTATCTGTCACTCACTCGACGTTGTGTCGATGTAGTGACACTAGGGGTCCCTATACGAAATGCCACAACTGGCTGAACTGTGTTACGTGAACTGGCGGTGTGTGACGGGCAGACCACTGTGTGCCTCGTAGCCAGCGCACCAGGCCAACACGTAACCTCCCCCAACATAATTATGAGTGTCGAATGGCCCTTTGGGGACAAGTCGACTACCCAAGAGATAGAGACTGGCTAACCCAGTCGTGGCCTCTTTTCCCTTTCTTTTTTCCACTCCCTAAAAAAGAAGGGAGATTATCCGACTGGGCCGCCAGGTCTAGTCAGGGGGTGTCCCTCCCAAGGGGAGTCCTTCAGGTCTACCGCCGTGAACCAATCTTGATGCTGGACGCCGCCAGAATGCATTTTTGCATCAGCATATTGAACGGGAGTCTGTGTAAAGCCCGGTTCAGTACTCGCAGGTCCAAGATTGGCCACAACCCACCGCCTTTTTTTGGTATGATGAATTAGGGGCTGTAAAACCCCTTCTTCATCTCAGCCGGAGGGACAGGTTCTATCGCGCCCTTCCGTAGGAGGGTAGCGATCTCCGCACGCAAGGTAGCAGCGTTTTTGTCCTTCAGCAAGGTGAAGTGGATACTGCTGAACCTGGGCGGGCGCCTGGCGAACTGAATCAAGTAGCCGAGTCGGATGGTCTGGACCAGCCATCGCGACGGATTGGAAAGCGCAAGCCACGCATCCAAGTTCCACGTAAGGGGGACCAAGGGGACAACGTCGTCGGACGTACCGGCAGGTGGGGCCTCGCGGCGGGCCAGAGCTCGAGGTGCCACACCACATTGTGGCCGTGCTGAGTCTAGGGACATTGAAGCACTTACCTGGCTCCTTGTGACCACCCCCAGAACAGCCTGGGACAGGGGAGGAAGAGGCCTGTCCTTGTAACCAGTGGAGACTGCCACATCGGGGGTGGCTGTGTGCCACAGCTGGGCCGAAGGGGCGGGCTGCGGCGGAGCCGGTGACAAGCAGACGGGTTGCGGGATCTTGAGCCGCGCCGGGGCAGGATATGCCGTATATCCTCCTTCTGCTGCTTCACCGTAGAGAACTGCTGGGCAAAGTCCTCGACGGTGTCGCCGAATAGGCCAGCCTGGGAGATGGGGGCAGCAAGGTACCGTGTCTTGTCGGCCTCACCCATCTCGACCAGGTCGAGCCAAATGTGCCGCTCCTGGACCACTAATGTGGACAAAATCCACCAGAGAGACTGTGCTATGACCTTCGTCGCTCGGAGAGCGAGGTCGGTTGCCGAGCGCAGTTCCTGCATCAGATCTGGGGTGGAACTACCCTCATGCAGTTCTTTTAGCACCTTGGCTTGGTGGACCTGCAGGAGAGCCATGGCGTGCAGGGCAGAGGCGGCTTGTCCAGCAGCGCTGTAGGCTTTAGCCATCAGGGACGACGTGAACCTACAGGGCTTGGACGGGAGCGTTGAGCGTCCACGCCAGGTGGCGGCGCTCTGCGGGCATAGGTGCACCGTGAGCGCCTTATCCACCGGGGGAATCGCCGTATAGCCCCTGGCCGCCCCGCCATCGAGGGTAGTGAAGGCGGGGGAACTGAGGAATCAGGACCGGGCAGTAAAAGGTGCACCCCACGATTTCGTCAGCTCCTCATGCATTTCTGGAAAGAAAGGCACTGGAGCGGGGCGTGGCTGCTTTGAGCGGCGCCACGAGCCCAGGAACCAATCATCGAGCCGTGAGGGTTCAGGGGAGAGCGGAGGGTTCCACTCTAGCCCGACGCTCACGGCCGCCCGGGAAAGCATGTCCGTCATCTCTGCATCAGCCTGTGACTGGGCAATTGTCCCCGAGGGGGGGATCCCCGCTGAGGCTTCTGCGTCCGACTGGACAAGCCCGCTCTCCGATGCTGTGCTCGAGAGCTCATCATCTTCACGGGCTCCGAACAAGAGGCCAGACTCGCCATGAGACTCATCCCGAAGCCCGACTGGGGCAGACGAGCGTGCTGGGGAATGGGAGGTCCGAGGAGGGATACCCGGCTGAGGCGATCCCATTGGGGTCCCCAAATCGCCCCCAGTGCTAGCTTCAACCCGTAGGTAGAAGGACCGAGGCGGGGAGCTGCTGGGGTGGCATTACGAAAGCAAGCCGTGACCGCAGCGTTGCCATGGTCATGTTCTCGAAGTGAGAACATGAACCATCCACGAACGCTGCCTCCGTGTGGGTCGCGCCCAGACATGAGAGCAATCATGACCATCCAAAGTTGAGAGATAACGACCACAACCAGGAATAACACACAATCGGAAAGGCATCTTTAAAAAGACGCGTCTTTAAAAAGTTATTCCGTGTGTGCAGCTCTTTTAGAGAAATATACTCTTTTAGAGAATAAAACTCTTTCAGAAAATATACTCTCTTTTTTTCTGCCGAAGCGCCCAGGGGCGTTCTATGCAGTGCACCAGTGCAGAGGAAGGAGAAGCCGCTGAAATGCACCATCAGATCCAGCAGAGGTGAATGAACAGTAGAAATTCAGCTCAATGAGCATGACCGTTCAGCTCTGAAGAGAAAATCTGAATGAGCTCCTTTTATACCCGTATGTCCGGGGGAGTGGCATGCAAATCCCACTCTCCAATTTTCATTGGCCTTTTATCAAAGACCAGAGGTGTCTCGGGCTCCCTAGAGTGACCCCTAGTGTCACTACATCGACACAACATCGAGTGAGTGACAGATAGGGAACAAAAAATTATAACGAGTGTTTAATTGGCACTAAAGCCAAGCAAAACTGTTGTGGTTAAAATAGACACGTACCGCCTTTGTAGGGATGGAAAAGTCCCTGGGAATTGGTACAGCATTCTTGCCTAGACACAAACTGTCTTCATGAGCAAAGCCAAAGTCCACCTGTCTCCAATTCTCGAAAATCTCCTGAGAAAAATGCTTTTGACACACAAACAATTTAGATGTGTCAGTAGTTATTGGCCAACCAACCGCTGCAGCCAGAGTCTAGCCCTGTCAGCATTGCAGGGAAAGCCGTACAACAACCCCGAACTCTTGCACCACGTAAACAAACACTTATGACCCATGACCATCTCTCTCAACTACTACGTGATCTCACAATTTGAAGTGTCTGTTATGAATGTTTAAGATAAACATCTTCTCATAGGAAAAGGACACGCACATCCTGTGACGTTGCCATGTAGTTGATTTTAAACCCGGAAGATGAAAGTAGCTCACAATATCCTAAAATTAACCACTTTTTGCAAACAATTTAAATTTAACAGATGCTAACATTGCCTTCTATGAACTGCAACACAAATATATCTGTTAACATCTCAGAAAATTTAGTTTAGTGTGTCATAACCCTTTAAGGCTCAACCAAAACACTTCTGTGTAATGCTGCTGAGCCGCTGCTATTCTTAAAGAGGCAGTACCGTTTTAGCACCTGTATTAAATACCAATGTAAATATTTGTAAAAAGTACAAATTATGCATGTAAACAATAAACATGTAACAATAACCATGCTATGAGTGAGAACAATTAATACTTCGTGAATTAAACCCACAGTAAAAATTATATATATAGATAAATCATATTCTGGATGTCAGTCTGAACCCTATGGAGTTGACGGAGGTGCCAGCATGATCACTAAAAGGCTCAGCAGGGTAAAATGCTCCTTTTGTTTTATTTTCTCACAATACACTAAATAGCATAATTTTTATTCCATACTATATATTATTCCAATATATTATTCCAATCACAGTGGAGGTTTATTTGTTTATAGAATATCTGAGAGGTAATTAAATGTCAAATATGTTTGAAATGAACAATAAATGACGCACCCTTTTCTAAAGTTTAATTCTGAACAAAAATTACCTTCATTTGTTACATTAAATGCAACTTGCTGTCTCAAACGTATTTTCAATATTTGACAAATTATGCCAAATAACTATTTATATATATATATATATATATATATATATATATATATATATATATATATATATATATATAATATTTACACTATTTCACACAAAAAGAATGTGTACAGTATATTGTTAGTAATAGATATATAAATTATATTGTGAACTATGTTGTCAATTAAATACAAAAAAAGAAAAAGAAAAAAACATTCTTTCTTCAGTCTTCTCACAGTGGCATTCCACACTGATAGCTCCATTAGGGGGTGGGCCATTATCACCCTAGTTGTGAAATACATCAATATTCATGACCACTGACACTACCTTGCATTCAGCCTTTCTAAAACAAAAGGTGACTTCCAAAAATTAAATTAAATGAATTAACAGGATGATTTTCACAATATGCTGTAGCAAAGACTCTGATCTACAAAATTCAGCACTCAGAGGTTTTGTGAAAAATGTTTAGTATGTGTTTTATGGCCCTATTTCAGTGTCCTTAATTTTTTTGTATTATTGCTAACCAAGTTTAAACTTTATTTTCTCAAAAATACAAATGTGTACATAAATGTTGCTCACATATTATTGTAGCACAATTTTGTGCTGAATACAGTGTAATGAGACTTTGCAATTAATATGGTGTAAGTAACTGAAATAAGCACAAATGTCAGGGCATGTCAAAACATCTCCAGGATCCAAAAACTGCCTCAGACTCCAGAGGGTTAAACAAAGTACTATTTTGTTTTTTGTTGTTGTCACTGGTTATAATTCATAAAATACTCTGAAATATTTTCAGAGAAATAATACTCTGAATGTCAGCTTTCTAAGCCGCTAGCCACACTATGTAACATCAGTATGAGAAAGAATTTCTGCTAACTTTAGCTAATGCACTTAAATTATTGTAAGGACAGCTAAATTAACAGAGTTTAAGGGGTTCATTAAGAGTTTAATTGATTGTGCAGTAAGTCGAGTAAACAGCTTAAAGCAGTTTTCAAGAGGATTTTATGTTGTATAATTACTTTCTACTTTTTATAGCTGGGAGAACTTAAGTGACCTTTATATTAGCAGACACTGTAGCCAGTATACTGTGCTGTGTGCCTGTCTCTTCTGTGTAATCTGAATTTTCTCATGTAACATGAATTCCTAGCAGCTTGCCCACAGGACACAAACACTCACAAAGAACATGCAGTCGGCATTTAGTAGAATGTGATGATCGCTAACATGTCACACCCTGGGGGGCAGAGGGGTCATATACATAGGGACCACCACTACCCGTCTCATACTGACTGTTGTCATGTCGGAGTAAAAGGTCAAAGTGGTCTACTTGGATGATATGAGAACTATAGGCATATGACCAAGTGAGTAATTTTGCCTCTAGAGTTGTTAATCTGCTGCTTTGGACTGTGTTTTCAATGCTCATACTATCAAATGCAGCACGAAAATATATAACATTATGCTTTGTGTTATATTACCTAGGAATTCATTTAAAAAAAAAAACTAGCTACCACAGCTGTAAGACTAGAAACATACTTTACGCAAGTATGCAGGCTCAGACTCAAGTCTTTGCCAACACCTTGTACGTACTTTACATGCATTCTTGCATTAATTTGGCGGTAACAAATCTTAGCACTCAAAGGGGCAATAGAGTTACTTTCAAAGGTGTGCCAAAAAAAAAAAAAAAATGTGTTATTATTCAAGTAAGTTTCTATATTCTACTTAAACACTATTTCAGTGCATTTAGTGCCTGAATTAACTGTATTGTAGGCGGTTAGTGAATAAGATGCAGGTTTTTGGTTGAAATACTGTGCGCAAAAGTGGTACAACTGTTTAGTGAATTCACCAAACAGTGTGTTCATTTTTCAGCCTGATCTCATTATTATACGTAGCTATTTGTATGTTAATATTTGTCAAATTTAAACATACATATTTGTACATTTGGATAGAGACTAAAATGTACAATATGGACATTTGAAAGCATCAAAAACGTAATTTTTTTTAACATATTTATAGCTTTAGAAACGTAAAATATTGACAGATCCATTACAACTATATTTGAATACACAAATCAGTTATAAATATATTTGTACATTTTTACTGTTTTATAGACATTTTAGATCCCTTAACCCTACCCCAACCTCTAAACATAACCACATTTCAACAATATAAAAACATGTAACAAGTAGATTAATGTACAGTAGCAATAATTTTTGTTACAATATATTAATTAATATATATTTTACAGCCGCTGATCCCACACCTACTCCTAAACCTAACCATAACCATTTATTAAGCATATAAAACACGTACAGACAGATACATTTAATCACAATAATTTATTCAGAAAAATGGCAAAATTCTGTACAGAAGTAGTCCAAAGAGTGATGCGTTACATCCGATGTGCACCCTGATGTCATACAATAGCTTTCTGTGAGATCGAGAGTGGAATTTAAATATTAATCGATGTAAATCTTCTCCTGATGCACACTGTAACAGTGCTATCATGTCATATCTCATTCAAA
The DNA here is from genome assembly GCF_019703515.2 of Myxocyprinus asiaticus. NCBI lineage: Eukaryota > Metazoa > Chordata > Actinopteri > Cypriniformes > Catostomidae > Myxocyprinus > Myxocyprinus asiaticus. The sequence continues at coordinate 53,255,885 of NC_059345.1, forward strand.
CATATACATTGCAGAATACGGCATGTCGCAAACGGTCAATATAATGTTTCGGTGTCTATGCAAACGTAAGAGAATGTCCTGGTTACTTGCGTAACCTCCATTCCCTAATGGAGGGAACGAGAAGTTGTGTTAATGTAGTGACACTAGGGGTCACTCTTGGGAGCCCGAAACACCTCTGGTCTTTGATAAAAGGCCAATGAAAATTGGTGAGTGGTATTTGCATGCCACTCCCCCAGACATACGGGTATAAAAGGAGCTGGTATGCAACCACTCATTCAGGTTTTATGCTGAGGAGCCGAGACAAGGTCCGGCCATTTCAGCGGGTAGTTCAGCATTGTGGCAGGAGGGACACAACGTCTCGTTCCCTCCATCAGGGAACGGAGGTTACGCAAGTAACCAGGACGTTCCCTATCTGTCACTCACTCAACGTTGTGTCGATGTAGTGACACTAGGGGTCCCTATACAAAAAGCCGCAACTGGCTGAACTGTGTTACGTGAACTGGCGGTGTGTGATGGGCAGACCACTGTGTGCCTCGTAGCCAGTGAACCAGGCCGACACGTAACCTCCCCCAACATAGTTATGAAAGTCGACTACCCAAAAGATAGAGATTCCCCTTCTTTTTTTCCACTCCCTAAAAAACAAGGGGGATTATCCGACTGGGCCGCCAGGTCTAGTCGGGGGGTGTCCCTCCCAAGAGGAGGACACCACGGAGACCACACCTCACCCAAAGAGAGGGGGGGATATTTAAGAGGAAAATATGTCACATGGTCTTGCCGACCATGTGGAGAGTCTCAAGGTAGATCCTACCCAACGGGGGAGGAGTTGCTACAAACATGGAGACTGTGGCAGAGGGGGCGGAAGATATACATTGCATGAGGTTACCTTACAGGGAACCGCCACATGCGGAGCACCTACCCCAGAACAGGGTGTGTTCTCTTAGTTAACATGTGTACTGGGCTGGCAATGAGTCTCTCCAAAAACTCGACTGCCACAGGGCTTGGAGGAAGTCAACCAGGGAACATTTTTGAACACTACTGGGAATTAATGGTGCATGTCTTCAGCTCAGAGGAGGTGAAAGGTGCTATGTGCAAGCGATACACCCGGCCGGCTATCCCGGGCTTATCCACTTGTATTGCATGCCACTACCTGTGATGAAACCGGTTCCACCTGGAGGTTGTAGAACCTTGCAAAGGTGTTGGGTGTTGCCCAGCCTGCTGCTCTGAAAATGTCTGTTAGAGAGACACCCCTGGCCAGGGCCCAGGAGGCCACTACACCCCTGGTAGAATGGGCTCGTAGCCCTACCGGGGGTGGCTTGTCCTGGGCGTGATATGCCATAGCTATGGTGTCAATGAGCCAGGGGGTGATCCTCTACTTGGAGACAGCGCTTCCTTTTCACTGTGCACCAAAAGCAGACAAAGAGCTGCTCAGAGATCCGAAAGCTCTGTGTGCAATCCAAATAGATGCGTAAAGTGTGCACCAGACACAGCAGCGACAGGGCTGGGTCTGCCTCCTCCTGGGGCAGCGCTCGCAGGTTCAGCACCTGGTCCCTAAAAGGGGTTGTGGAAACCTTGGGCACATAGCCCGGTCGGGGTCTCAAGATCACGTGAGAGTAGCCTGGACCAAAATTCCAGGCACGTTTCGCTGACAGAGAACGCTTGCAGGTCTCCTACCCTCTTGATGGAAGTGAGCGCAGTCAGGAGGGCAGTATTGAAGGGGAGTGCCTTAAGCTCAGCTGACTGCAAAGGCTCAAAAGGGGCTCTCTGTAGACCCTGAAGAACTACAGAGAGGTCCCATGAGGGAATGAGGCACGGTCTGGAGTGGCTCAGCCTCCTGGCGCCAGATGGTGCCCCGTCCCTGAGAAAGAAGGTCCTTCCTCAGGGATAATTACGGGGGGGGGGGGGTGGAGGGGGTGGCTTTCGCGAGAAGCGTGAGGTCCGAGAACCACGTCTGGGTGGGCCAATAGGGTGCTACCAGGATGACCTGCTCCTTGTCCTCCCTGACCTTGCACAGAGTCTGTGCAAGTAGGCTCACTGGGGGAAATGCATATTTGTGTAGTCCAGGAGGCCAGCTGTGTGCCAGCACGTTTATGCCGAAGGGTGCCTCGGTCAGGGCGTACCAGAACGGGCAGTGGGAGGATTCTTGGGAGGCAAACAGGTCTACCTGTGCCTGTCCAAATGGACTCCAAATCAGCTGGACCACCTGAAGGTGGAGTCTCCACTCTCCCCTGAGGGTAACCTGCCATGACAGCGCGTCCGCTGTAGTGTTGAGGTCGCCCGGGATGTGAGTGGCTCATAGCGACTTGAAGTGCTGCTGACTCCAGAGGAGGAGATGGCGGGCACATTGTGACATACAATGAGAGCGCAGACTGCCTTGGCGGTTGACATATGCTACCATTGCCGTGTTGTCCGTCCGAACTAACACGTGCTTGCCCTAGATCAATGGCTGGAACCTCCTCAGGGTGAGCAGAATTGCCAACAACTCGAGGCAGTTGATGTGCCAACGCAGCCACGGGCCCGTCCATAAGCTGGCGGCTGCGTGCCCATTGCAAACAGCGCCCCAGCCCATTTTGGAGGCGTCTGTCGTGACCACGATGTGCCTGGAGATCTGCTCTAGGGGGACACCTGCCCATAGAAACGACAGGTCGGTCCAAGGGCTGAAAAGACAGTGACAGACCGGCGTGATGACCACGCGATGTGTCAAACGGCACCATGCCCATCTCGGTACTCGAGTCTGAAGCCAGTGCTGAAGCGGTCTCATATGCATCAACCCGATATGCATGGCCAACACTGAGGATGCCATATGCCCCAGGAGCCTCTGAAAGAGTTCTAGTGGAACCGCTGTTTTCTGTTTGAATGCCTCAAACAGGCCAGCACCGACTGTGCACGCTCGTTCGTGAGGTGCGCTGTCAAAGAGACTGAGTCCAACTCCAAACCGAGAAAAGAGATGCTCTGAACCAGGAGGAGCTTGCTCTTTTCCCAGTTGACCCGAAGCCCTAATCGGCTGAGGTGCAAGAGCACCAAGTCCATGTGTGCACACAACATGTCCCAAGAGTGAGCTAGGATTAGCCAATCGTCAAGATAGCTGAGAATACGAATGTCCACTTCCCTTAATGGGGCAAGGGCTGCCTCTGTGACCTTCGTGAAGATGCGAGGGGACAAGGACAGGCCGAAAGGGAGGACCTTGTTCTGATACGCCTGACCCTCGAATGCAAACCACAGAAAGGGTCTGTGTCGAGGTAGAATCGAGACGTGAATGTATGCGTCCTTCAGGTCTACCGCCATGAACCAATCTTGATGCCGGACGCTCGCCAGAATGCATTTTTGTGTCAGCATCTTGAACGGGAGTCTGTGTAAAGCCTGGTTCAGTACTCGCAGGTCCAACATTGGCCGCAATCCACCGCCTTTTTTCGGTATGATGAAATAGGGGCTGTAAAACCCCTTCTTCATCTCAGCCGGAGGGACAGGTTCTATCGCGCCCTTCCGTAGGAGGGTAGCGATCTCTGCGCACAAGATAGCAGCATTTTCGTCCTTCACCAAGGTGAAGTGGATACCGCTGAACTTGGGCGGATGCTTGGCGAACTGAATCACGTAGATGAGTTGGACGGTCCGGACCAGCCATCGCGACGGATTGGAAAGCGCAAGCCACGCATCCAAGTTCCGTGAAAGGGGGACCAAAGGGACAACATCAACGGACATACCAGCAGGTGGGGCCTCGCGGTGGGGCAGAGCTCGAGGTGCCACACCATGTTGTGGCCGTGCTGAGTCTAAGGACATTGAAGCACTTACCTGGCTCCTTGTGACCACCCCCGGAACAGCCTGGGATGGGGGAGGAAGAGGCCTGTCCTCGTGACCCGTGGAGACTGTCACACTGGGGGCGGATGTGTGCCACAGCTGGGCGCACAGGGGCGGGGAGACTGCCGCAGGAGCGCCAATCCTGCAAGGGGAAAAAGGTGGACGGTGGTCATGATGACGACCGTTCACACTGGGTGTGTGACCCAGGGATGGAGGAAACCGCTCTTTTGCTGAACTGTTGGGTACCGCAGCCACTTGGGCATGCGGCGAAATCAAATAAAAAGGCAATAAAAGATTCTCCACCTGGCCCTCCACTGGGGGATGGAGTGGTCTTACTACCAGCTCCAATGCAGTGGGTTTCGACCCTGGGTCGTTGGTGGCCGGCCGAGAGAGGGGTGGCGTCTGCTTCCTGCGGTGGGCTCTATGCCAGGGCCGTACCAAAGGGGTGGGCTGTGGTGGAGCCAGTGCAGTCACCGCAGGGGGACGCCCTTGGCGACGAGCAGATGGGGTGCAGGATCTTGAGCCGTGCTGGGGCAGAATATGCTGGATAGCCTCCGTCTGCTGCTTCACTGTCGAGAACTGCTGGGCAAAGTCCTCGACGGTGTTGCCGAATAGGCCAACCTGGGAGATGGGGGCAGCAAGGAACTGTGTCTTGTTGGCCTCACCCATCTCGACCAGGTTGAGCCACAGATGGCACTCCTGGACCACTAATTTGGACATCGTCCGTCCGAGAGTCCGTGTCATGACCTTTGTCGCTCGGAGAGTGAGATCGGTTGCCGAGCGCAGTTCCTGCATCAGATCTGGGGTGGAACTACCCTCGTGCAGTTCTTTTAGCCCCTTGGCTTGGTGGACCTGCAGGAGAGCCATGGCGTGCAGGGCAGAGGTGGCTTGTCCAGCAGCGCTGTAGGCTTTGGCCATCAGGGACGATGTGAACCTACAGGGCTTGGACGGAATCTTTGGGCGTCCACGCCAGGTGGCGGCGCTCTGCTGGCATAGGTGCACCACGAGCGCCTTATGCACCAGGGGAATCGCTGCATAGCCCCCGGCCGCCCCGCCATCGAGGGTAGTGAGGGCGGGGGAACTGAGAAATCGGGACCGGGCAGTAAAAGGTGCCTCCCACGATTTTGTTAGCTCCTCATGCATTTCCGGGAAGAAAAGCACTGGAGCGGGGCGTGGCTGCTTTGAGCAGCGCCACGAGCCCAGGAACCAATCATCGAGCCGCAAGGGTTCAGGGGAGAGTGGAGGGTTCTAGCCTGATGCTCGCAGCTGCCTGGGAAAGCATGTCTGTCATCTCTGCATCAGCCCGTGACTGGGCAATCGACCCCGAAGGGGGGAGCCCAGCTGAGGCTTCTGCGTCCGACTGGACAAGCCTGCTCTCCGATGCTGCTCTCGAGAGCTCATCAGCTTCGCAGGTTCCGAACAAGAGGTTGAACTCACCGTGAGACGAACCGGTGGACACATCCGGAAGCCCGATCGGGGCAGACAAGCGTGCTGGGGAATGGGAGGTCCGCGGGGGGATACCCGGTGGAGGTGATCCCATTGGAGTCCCCAAATTGCCCCCAGTGCTAGCCGCGCTGGCCTCAAACCCGTAGGTTGAAGGACCGAGGCGGGGAGCCACTGGGGTGGCTTGCTTTCTTACGAAAGCAAGCCGCAACCGCAACATTGCCATGGTCATGTTCTCGCCGTGAGAACATAAACCATCCACGAACGCTGCCTCCATGTGGGTCGCACCAGACACGAAAAACAGCGATCGTGACCGTCTGAAGTTGAGAGTAACGACCACAACCAGGAATAACACACAATCGGAAAGGCATCTTTAAAAAAACGTGTCTTTAAAAAGACGTTCCGTGTGTGCCGCTCTTTTAGAGAAATATACTCTTTCAGGAAAATACACTCTGTGCCCAGGGGCGTTCTCTGCATTGCACCAGTGCAGAGGAGGGAGAAGCCGCTGAAATGCGCTGTCAGATCCAGCAGAGGTGAATGAACAGTCGTGAGAATTCAGCTCAGTGAGCATGACTGTTCGGCTCTGAAGAGAAAATCTGAATGAGTGGTTGCATACCAGCTCCTTTTATACCCGTATGTCCGGGGGAGTAGCATGCAAATACTACTCGCCAATTTTCACTGGCCTTTTATCAAAGACCAGAGGTGTTTCGGGCTCCCAAGAGTGACCCCTAGTGTCACTACATCGACACAACGTCGAGCGAGTGACAGATAGGGAATGTACGTTTTCTAGAACCAAATTTTACATAAGAATTCATGCAAATTCTCATGAGATCACGTTGCATTTTTGACGTTTCTTAGAACACAATCATGATCATATCAAACCAATAAAACATTTTGGCTTGCATTTGATGACTTAGCGATAAAGCAAAAGAGGAAATGATGTGTTGGAGGAACGGCGTACTGACACGCATAGCATATCTACACAAACACAAATAAGCTGTTCTCAGATAGCATCAATCATCCCTAGAAATCAGTGCATAGCACGACTCATTTTACATTTCATAATGCATAAAATACATCACAGTTATTGCTTTCTTATCATACATTAAAGAGGTATGTGCAAAATCAGGCAGTTTCAAATGCAAAACATGAAATGTTGTCAGGAAATGCGCAAATCAGATTCTCTCTCTCAGAAACAATTTCACTTATATGCAAATAATGGAGCAGAGTGACCTTGTGATGAGGGAACAAATGTGGCTCCTAGCAAGCAAGCGCACACTTCAAGAAGTGCAGACTTCCCACAGTGTGTAGCTGTTCTAGCTGCTTTGGGAAGGTGAGGCAAATCACTGCAGTGCTTACAACAACACAAAGTTTGTAATAAGTAGCACACACACTTATATCTAAACCTCTGAGATGAAAGACACTTGTCAAAGAGGAAATTTTTCCATCTCATGATATCCGAAGAGACCATATCATACTCTTATTCTTCATCTAGTATGAATATAATAACTGTATCTTTCTCGTCTGGGTTTGAAAATAGCAGGAAATTAAAATTCACAGATCAGCCGGAAATGGCAAAAACCCTCAGAAGGTACATAAAACAACAGGAGTGGAGGAGGGGATAATCTTGTCTCAAAAACTACACGACTTGATTAATTGCTTTAGGGAGGATGGAATTCAGAAGAGAAAAACTAAAACAATACATAAAAACCAAGAAGTGAGTCTTGTGTTTGTAAGAAGCTTTTTATCTGTTTATAACTAACTTTATAAAAGTTTTTCAGTAACATTTTCTCATTTTTTTATTTTAGGATTAAGATTCAAATCCAATACTTGTTGCTATAACAAAATATTATATTTTTATTTTTTTGTATTTTTTTGTAAATTGTCTCAGTGTGAACAGTATCAGCACTAACAGTCACCATACATTAAAGCAATGAAACATGAGACCAATAAATAAATAAATAAATAAAACATGCAAAAGCAAAACATTAATAAATTAAAACCTCCTCCTTTTACTTCCCATGTCTACCTACCATCCTCTCCACTATCCTATTGATTAAAGGTATAAAAAGCCCATAAAACTGGTGCAATCAGAATATATACTGTCCATGTGCATTTTCTATCTACATAAAACGGTACTGCATAGTTCAGTGGGGAACTGAGCATGTGGATTGCCTTGCAATGAGTACTGTTTACAAACGAGTGATTTTGTTCTGATTGCCTCATGTCTGGCTTCAGAACAAAACTCTGTACAAACTCTGCAAACTATCTGCCAGTTTCTCTGATATGCATGTCAAGGTGTTGCTTACTTCCCAACATCTGGCGCTTTGGCTGTACTGTAAATGATGGATCCCCTGCCCTAGCAAGGGCCTAATTTGTTTTGCTAACAAGCATGCATGTGCAAATGAATTCAATTAGCCTAGTGCTGTTTGATACAGTCCATCTGACTGACCAAGTCCCTAAAAGCTCTCAATGTTTCCAATGTTTCTTGCTTCCTACAGAATACCTGAAATATTTAACCAACTGCAAGCGAGTGGACTTTTTTCCATGGAAAGATGAAGGAAAGCAAAAAAAGTTGTGCGATGGATTCTTTCTCTGCCAGGCAAAACCGAGGGAATCAAACATCAAACCCCTTCAACAAGGCACCTTTTCCAAGACACTGATTACAGCTGCTCTTCCATCTGTGCTGAGTTTGAAGAGTGTGACTCACATATGTATGTGTGTGTGTGTGTGTGTGTGTGTGTGTGTGTGTGTGTGTGTGTGTGTGAAAGATAGAGTATGTAAGCCCAATCAGAACAAACTGCTTCCCAACATGTAGTGTTTAGCAGTCAATATGTCACACCTCCATGTTCTGCAGTCCTTGGGGAATTCCAAGCAAAAAGCAGAATCGATTCACAGCCACAGCTACTCTCCAAAGCTTGGAAATTAGCATTAAACTGCATTAAAAGTTATCAAACTAATAGACTTTCCAGAATTTGACAAAACTGTCATGGCACATGTGAATGTTTCAAATTAAAGCTGACCACTTTTCTTTTAAATCGTGTGTGTGTGTGTGTGTGTGTGTGTGTGTGTGTGCCAGATTTGCAATTTTCTTTGTGGTGGTAAAATAGTAATGAGGAGCTTCTGTTACAGCAATTTTCCTAAAACAAAATGTACATGTAAATGTTACACGCAAATACCTACGAATAATAATGAGATCAGGCTGGGTATTCTAGTTTTGCAGAGTCACATGTTGGTAATTTTGAGTAATTTGAATGACATTGCCAACAAATCCCTGGTTTTCAGCTCCAGTCTCATAAGCGAGGGGAATCCCATAATTATTTTTTACCCTTTGTGTTTATTTCTGATAGAGCCTTCAAAAGAACAAGACACTTAATTTCTAGTTTAACAAATACAAGGCATTACATGGCATTCTAGGATACATTTTATCATTCTCTTTGTGTATTGTTTTATCACACTAGAAGACACTACATTTTATTTTGAAAACTGACACATTTGTTTTTTCAAGAAATGGAATGTGAATCTTCAGAGAGCTTGCCCCCCCCCCCCCCCCCTTCTTTCTACATAAACAAATATACACAGGAAGTAGATTTTTAAAAGCCACTGTGAACTCCACAGAAGTCGTGTCTCTCCCCTCTGGCAATATCTAAACAGCAGACAATAAACAGTCAGTGTGCACACTTTAGCTATGAGTGCAATCTTTAATCTTCTGTGTTTATGGTACCTGCTATTTGCAGGGAGATGCAATGTGGAAATGTTTTCCCTCCTCCCTTGGCACCCTTGACACCCTTAAAATCACAAGGGAGTATTCAGTTGAGTACAATTTATGCCATTCACACATATCTCATGGGACGCGACAATGTTTTCAACACCGCATGTATTCACAGGCATTCACTCACCCTCAATAAACTTGTTGGATTACTTGGGTAGTTTTCTAAAATTTCAAATAGGGCCTTATAACGTAGATCTAATAAGAGAACAATTTCCAGCATAATCATCATGTTATTATGATTATGTTAAAGGCAGAATTATTTTAAGAACTGCAACTAAGCAGAAAAATGTCTAAAAAGCCTAAGAGAAACCCAAAGTTCAGTGATACCATACCAAAACAACACTCATGGAAACTTGGTCATACTTGACACAAATGACAGTAATGTTGTGAATTAATACAAAATTGGGAATAAAAGACAATAAGTGAAGAAAAATGTATAACTGATGTAAAGCTTGAAATGAAATGCAGGAAGTGAATAAAATGTATAACTGATTGAATGTTTCATTACTTTGTTTTTTTTTTTATCGTAATGTATTGTATTCTTTATTGTTTTGTATTTGTATTCGTATAAATGAGGTAATGTTTGATTACTTTTGCTATACAGTATTTTTTTTTATTGTATTGTTACTTCCTATTCTGTGATTTACTATATGTCTACTGCTGTAACACCTCAAGTTTCCCCAGGGGATTAATAAAGTACCACACTATCCTTTCCTATGCTGTGCTGTCCTGTCCCATCCCCTCCCCTCCTATCCTGTCCTATCCCATCCCATTCCATTTTACTTACATTTTAATACTGAGGCCACACAAGCCTAAATATATAACACAAACACACGTGTATATACCCACATAGACAAATGGCTTTCAGCAACATATTATTTACCTTAAATATTAAAGTACACTTGAGATAAGGGACAAAACTTGTTTTAAAACTGATTTTCTTTTTTTTTTTTACTTTTAATACTAAATTAATTTATAATAGATATATTTGTATTTGCAAAGGTCTCAGCTAATGAATCATGTAAGGGAACAGATTTGATAAAAAATTGTTTTTCTGAAAATTGACATTTATTCACTTCATAACTTACATCTTACTGTAATTTGTGTCAACTCTGTCAGACACACTAAAAAGCACACAATTTTAATTTGATCCATCCAACAAGAGTGTAAAGTCTTTAATTATCTAATAATCATGTTCAGTAAAGGAGTTAATTGATAAAAAATTATATATATATATATATATATATATATATATATATATATATATATATATATATATATATTACTATAATAATAATGATAATAAAAATAAGTTGTATTAATATTATTATAATTTATTATAATATTTCTATTAATGCAAAGTTATTTTAATAATAATAATAATAATCACACATATATTAAATAATAATTATTAATTTATCGTGATTAATTATATAAAAATAACTTTAAAAAAATATATTATATATATATATATATATATATATATATATATATATATATATATATATATATATATATATATACATGTTACACTATTCTAAAAATTGTTGACAAAATTGAAAATGTTTCCATCTTAACCATGTAATGTACACTGGAGGCATTTTGTTTTTTCCTCAGTTGATGATGCCTCTACAGGTGCATCTCAATAAATTAGAATGTCGTGGAAAAGTTCATTTATTTCAGTAATTCAACTCAAATTGTGAAACTCGTGTATTAAATAAATTCAGTGCACACAGACTGAAGTAGTTTAAGTCTTTGGTTCTTTTAATTGTGATGATTTTGGCTCACATTTAACAAAAACCCACCAATTCACTATCTCAAAAAATTAGAATATGGTGACATGCCAATCAGCTAATCAACTCAAAACACCTGCAAAGGTTTCCTGAGCCTTCAAAATGGTCTCTCAGTTTGGTTCACTAGGCTACACAATCATGGGGAAGACTGCTGATCTGACAGTTGTCCAGAAGACAATCATTGACACCCTTCACAAGGAGGGTAAACCACAAACATTCATTGCCAAAGAAGCTGGCTGTTCACAGAGTGCTGTATCCAAGCATGTTAACAGAAAGTTGAGTGGAAGGAAAAAGTGTGGAAGAAAAAGATGCACAACCAACCGAGAGAACCGCAGCCTTATGATTGTCAAGCAAAATCGATTCAAGAATTTGGGTGAAATTCACAAGGAATGGACTGAGGCTGGGGTCAAGGCATCAAGAGCCACCACACACAGACGTGTCAAGGAATTTGGCTACAGTTGTCGTATTCCTCTTGTTAAGCCACTCCTGAACCACAGACAACGTCAGAGGCGTCTTACCTGGGCTAAGGAGAAGAAGAACTGGACTGTTGCCCAGTGGTCCAAAGTCCTCTTTTCAGATGAGAGCAAGTTTTGTATTTCATTTGGAAACCAAGGTCCTAGAGTCTGGAGGAAGGATGGAGAAGCTCATAGCCCAAGTTGCTTGAAGTCCAGTGTTAAGTTTCCACAGTCTGTGATGATTTGGGGTGCAATGTCATCTGCTGGTGTTGGTCCATTGTGTTTTTTGAAAACCAAAGTCACTGCACCCATTTACCAAGAAATTTTGGAGCACTTCATGCTTCCTTCTGCTGACCAGCTTTTTAAAGATGCTGATTTCATTTTCCAGCAGGATTTGGCACCTGCCCACACTGCCAAAAGCACCAAAAGTTGGTTAAATGACCATGGTGTTGGTGTGCTTGACTGGCCAGCAAACTCACCAGACCTGTCAAGAGAAAAATGAGAAACAAGAGACCAAAAAATGCAGATGAGCTGAAGGCCACTGTCAAAGAAACCTGGGCTTCCATACCACCTCAGTAGTGCCACAAACTGATCACCCCCATGCCACACCAAATTGAGGCAGTAATTAAAGCAAAAGGAGCCCCTATCAAGTATTGAGTACATATACAGTAAATGAACATACTTTCCAGAAGGCCAACAATTCACTAAAAATGTTTTTTTTTTTTATTGGTCTTATGATGTATTCTAATTTTTTGAGATAGTGAATTGGTGGGTTTTTGTTAAATGTGAGCCAAAATCATCACAATTAAAAGAACCAAAGACTTAAACTACTTCAGTCTGTGTGCATTGAATTTATTTAATACACGAGTTTCACAATTTGAGTTGAATTACTGAAATAAATGAACTTTTCCACGACATTCTAATTTATTGAGATGCACCTGTATATTCTAAACAAAATTATTCCAGAATTCTTAACAGAAATTATCACAATTGAATGACGGTGTTGACATGTTGAAGCGGTGACCGCAGAGACTTAAACACTGTTTGTTTAATATATATATATAAAACTTACCAGACCATGTGTCCTTCTGTTGCATCCACCATGAGCAGGAAGTGGGAAAGGGGTACTCAGAGTTATAGCTAACATCACATTGTCTGATTTATTCAGGATTATAAAATAATCTAACAGAGTTGATGCAAAGTGAGGACACAGCTTTGATAGGCAGTTTATTTGTGGAAAATATTATCACAAATTTAATTTATGTATTGTTTGATATCTTACAGATGCCTACCTTTCATTTGATATTTATATTCATTTTGTTGCATTTTTAAACACTTTGTTTGGCAGTTTAGCATTGTGACAATTTACAGAGGACAGGTTCAGTTACATGTGCTTCCGAGTATAGAGCATGCATTTTAGAATATTCTAATGAAATTATTAAAAAATATATATAACTAATAAATGCCTCGAGTATACACATTTCCTTTAGATATAACTTTTTCAGTATTTTTATTATTATGAATTTCTTGATTTTTTAACATAAAGATGACTTTAGTACGTAGGATATGTTTTGTGCCTTATCTCAAGAATCAGTGAGTAATTAAAAAAGGTTGGATCAGAGATACATACCTCTGTTCTAAAGAGGATCAAAGGAAGAGCTTTGAATCTTTGCATAGTGTCGCATCAGTGAGAGAATCTGAGCTTTCTTTCAACCATAAAGACAGACATAGACAGAGGCCGACTCATCACATGACAGCTGTGGTGGCAACTTCTGCCCACATCGGTCACATTTTTTTTTTATGTTTATGTGTGTCAAGGTAAAAGTTATAGATAAAAACAAACACCCTTAAGGAGAAAATTTTCAAAAGGGTAATTTAAATAATCATGAAAGTATAAATATTAATAATAATAAAAGCAGCTAGATTGAAAAGAGAGAGAGAGATTGATTTAAGGTGTTGTATATGCACATACATCTATTGGAGGATAAACATTTGTCTATTAAAGAAGAAAGAAGTGCACAACACGATGGTATTACCACAGCAAATAAAAGTTCACAATAACAATCAGAAACAAAACATTTCCAAAATCACGTCACTCTGAATGGGCTCTTGAATAAATTCACAATCTGTTTTACACTTGAAAGTTTTATGGCACATCAAATGAAGGAAAAACAGGTTTCCATCCACGTATTTGTATACACATTTTGGGATTTTGCATAAAAACTGCTGGATGGAGACATCAAGATGCAAAAAAAAGAAATCTTCAAAATGCACATACAAGCTTATACATTCGCTTGAGGTGGATAGATTTTGTAACAGCTTCACAGCAGAAGGGAAGGAGAACACAGGGAAGCGGGTTTTCCAGGCTCAGGTAAGACTTTTAATTGGCCACTTCAGTGCTTTACAACTTCACAAACTCATCAGCTTCACAGGCACGTAGTTACTTAAACACATCAGCTTCACAAATACAACAGAACGAACATAACAGCTTCAGCAGCACTGTGGCCTTCCTTGTGCCAAACTCTCTCTGTCCTCTGCTGGTGGCGTGGTTGCTTATATGCCGCTCTCCCCATGCTCACTGGAATTAGAGACAGGTGTTACACATAATCTAGCTCAGGTGCAAGCGCCCTTACCGCTTTCTCTCTCTCCAGACGGACGCTTGACCACGTCCCCGCTGCCACAGATTTTTTATTCTATAAGAAGAAATGTGCATAAACTTTGATGGAAACACATTTACAGAATAAACACCTATAGAATTTATTAGAAATACAAGATGTGCATCAAAAACGTCATGTGACGGAAGAACTTAACATAAATGGACAAACAAGCAGACCAATCATCGCATTTGAAATGTTGCTCTGGTCATCATAAAATAATGGTGTCTAGAAAACCCAAAGTCTGCACAGAGTTTGCACAGCAAATAAGTCAAATACAAACCTGAGTTGTGCCAAAGAGCAGATTTATTGATACTTTAAAAAAAAAAAAAATGATTATAGATCTGCACAGCAAAGACAGAAGGGAAGAACACACACACATAGTGCTCACAGAACTGTGTGATGTGCTGTCACTCCCAGACATGAGACGAAGTTCTTTACAGTGTTTTGTCTGTGTGATCTAAACCGAGTATTTTATTAATAAAAGAGTCACAGTGGCTACAGTTTCTCTGGAAGTGACAATTTTGTTCTTTTGAACACAGTGGATGAAAACACAGCTTTATTTGCACATTGTTTTAGCAATATTATGTTTTTTTTTTTTTGTTGCATAAATTACATTTGCAACTTGCATGGAAACATAGCTAATGACTTTTATTCACTTTCACACAAATTAGGAGTAAAACAGCAGTTTATTGGTTCATAAACAATTACTTTTCGCCCTATTCCTCACTTTCTTATGACATCAAAACACTTTTACTAGAGCAATTGACTTGTAAGGTGATCCAGTTTAATGTTTGCATTACATAACCATATACATTTATAAGCTTATTTGAGAGCAATCAAATTGTGTGTTAGCTCAACTGATAAAAGTTTGCACTTGCAAAAGAACCAGGGTAGGGTTGCACCAGCTGTGCGTAAGGTCTTAGTTCAGTTGGGACGTAAAGTTCAATCTAAGGGCTTCGTAACTACTAATTAGTTTGTAACTAAGTCAGTGCTTAATTTGGTTGCACCGCCAGTTCTTAATGCAAGACTTAGCTAGTAGGTTGCAAGCTCTCCATAAAGCAATGTACTGTTGCATAATATGAGGTTTACATTTATTGATCTAATAAGCATCCTTCAGATTTCTAAAAAGTGTTCAAAAGTTCTTCATTTCAGTTGTATCTTGGCACGGTTAATGTTCAAACCTTTTTGTTTCATGAATATAGTATAAAAAAAGAGTTTGTTTAAATATGTGAAAAATAATATTCATAAACTAGGGATGTCCCGATACCAATACTGGTATCGGAATTTGGTCGGATACCAAGCTCATGTACTTGTACTCATGCTCTTAAAAATGCTCAGA
Source organism: Myxocyprinus asiaticus (assembly GCF_019703515.2). NCBI lineage: Eukaryota > Metazoa > Chordata > Actinopteri > Cypriniformes > Catostomidae > Myxocyprinus > Myxocyprinus asiaticus. The sequence continues at coordinate 53,271,136 of NC_059345.1, forward strand.
CACCAAAAACCAAAACCACCTGACATATGAATGTCATTACATAAACATTCAGCACACTAATTAAAATCACGTTATGTCCTAGTGAGATTATTTAATCACAAATGCTGTGATTTAATGAGATAAATATATAGTTTGAATGTGCTGCATGCTTCAAATGTGAGTGCTTATGAATGTGTGGAGCCGGTGTTGTGCTGACATAAAGACACAAAGTGCTCATACTTTTTAGATCTCTTTGGCTCATACACAGAAAACTCCATCATGAGCATCTCACACACTGTTTGTAGCAGATCACAGCAGGCAGAGCGCTAATTCACTTTGTAGTGTGAGGCACATAGAGATTAGATATTTATTTAATTAAATAGTAGCATTTTGCGGTTTAATAATCACTTTGAGTCACGTAGCAACCGACTTTTCCGGACTGAGAAGCTACCATCACAGCAACACAGAAACACTTCAAAATAAAAGCTCAGCCAAAATAAAAGCACAATTTAAATAACAAAATAGAAAAAAATAGATCACTTCTGTATAGTTATGTAATATTCACTGTAATACTACTACTACTACTAATAATAATAAATAAAATAAAATAAAAAATAAAAGTAATTGTATTATATTTAAGCAATATATCACATCTGTGATGTTCTGTTATGCAGCACTTTATTTGACAATATAAAACTCCAGTGTTGGATTGCTGTGAGGTTCTGTACAAAAGCACTTCATTTGATAAAAATAATACAATATTATGTTGAAAATTAATTGTTATATTTTTATTCGATTACATTTTTAATTCATTCATTTATTTATGATATCCATTTTGATGATAAAATTGAAATAAGCTTGGATTCGGTATCGGCGAGTACAAAAAAGGAAATATCTGTACTCATACTCGTTCTCAACAAAATGGTATCGGGACATCCCTATCATAAACTGTATCTAAAAATAATAAGGGCCAATAAATAAATAGTCTACCTATACAGATAGGAAAAATAGATATGTATTCATTTTAATATCCTTTATATTTTATATGTGTTGTAATTTTTTACCTTGCATGTCAGAGACACTTGGCAATGCGCACTGGAAAGTTCACCATTTAGATCCGTTATATGCTAAAGAGCCATGCCAAACATGAGCTCTTTGATATCATTCAATCAGTTTGTATTTTTTATTCCAACTGTTATGGTCAGAGGCCATATTTTTGGTTAGGTTAAAGATTTAGGGTAGGGAGGTTTTGTCGATTTACAACAATAGAACAGTGTTTCTAAATCCTTTCCTGGAGTACCACTATCTCTACACATTTTGGATGTCTCCTTTATCCAACACACCTGATTCTACTGATTAGCTCATTAGTAGAATGCTCCTTGATCAGAATTGAGTATGTTAAATATGGGAGACATCCAAAATGTGTAGTGTTAGTGGTACTCCAGGGATGAGTTTCCCATACAGCTATGTAACTCATTGCTTAAACACCATAGTATGATGCATGTTTGGAGAAATGAACTAGCTAGTCATGACTGTTTACCGAAACCGAAGTAACTATGTTGCACATCCATCGTTCGAAAAATGTTAGTTCAACAACATAGAGATGTTGTTAATGACGTTACACAGGGGAGTGGAGTGATAGCTTCCATGAATATTAAATTAATCTCTTAACAGCCTTTATTCCCTTAAACAACTGCATTCGTGTTTACGTGACGTTTCAGGATGCCGATTTCTGCAAAACCCTGAATTAAGCCGTTTTCTTAAATGCACGTAAACTTTGTCTTGAAAGAATGAAAGATATATATGGAATAAAATATATAGAAGCCTCAGCAAAGTGAAATGATGTCCATACAGCAAACTAACAAGGAACTATAATTCTAACCACAGGTAAAGAGCTGTAATTCCAACCACACAATTTTGCAATGCTGTTTGCAAATGTTTGTTGGAACTACGGTTTTGGGAAACACCAAATCATTGAACTTCTTTGCTAGCGATGGAGCTTGCGACCATAGTTGGCTAACTATGCTTTTGGAAAACACACCCCAGGACAGGATTTAGAAACACTACGATAGAGCATTAACCTGCAAAATCTTATCTATTTGGAAGAACATTTAACTCGCTTGGACATTACACCTCAGAACTGTCATGATACGCCTTAGGAAACACATAATTTAACACTGCAAAAATGTTGCAACTCTCATGTAATTTTATTTATGAGATAATAATATTCAGATTTAAGATAATATTCCTGAAGAAAAAATTCCTTGAGAGAATATTGTGTGCCATGTCTTTAATGCATTTGGGTGTATCAGGCCTATAATTTCACAGACTCCTTTAACGTACTAATAATATACAAATCTTTGTTCTTTAGATCATTAAATGTCTAAATATTTCAAGTGGTTTCAATTCATAAAGTGCTAATGTTACTGATTGAATAAATTGTGCATTCCCAAGTTTGTAAATCAAAACAAATAGAACATGTGGTTTTCCTCTGTCAAAATTTAGTTAATATGAAATCCACCACATCATAATTTGAATTGGTTTTATTCATAAGCATCACTAACGCCCCCAAACATGCCATCGTCTCAAACTGATTCATATTCTAAAATTGGATTAATGCATATTCTGATAAGCTTCAAATAGTGCTATGAGCTTGCTGATTTCCACTCTGCCTTGCACTTCCAAAAGAGCAAAACTACACACTTCACATTCCTTGCCCTTGGGTTTGCAGAACCAACAAACATAAAAGATTCTTAATGTCAAATTTCACACAACAGTAAGCTGCTTTCTGAGCATCTTTATGAATCATGTGTAACTACTATAGCTTCAGCTCATTCCCTCTTTTTTATTTTTATTTTTTTGTATTACTTTGCACTTTTTTGGAGTTATTTTCCAGAATTTTCACCTAAACAGCAATTTCTTAAATATTTTCTAAAAATGGTATCTAATAGTTCTTTATGCCTTACTGTCAATCTGTAGTGTAGGTTTCATTTGAACACTCTGTACCTCATTATGGTTAGGAGGTGACAAACATTGTGGGTATAACATGGTTCCCTGTGAAGTTGTGTCGATGTAGTGACACTAGGGGTCGCTCTTGGGAGCCCCAAACACCTCTGATCATTGAGAAAAGGCCAATGGGAATTGGCAATTGGAATTTGAATGCCACTCCCCCAGACATACGGGTATAAAAGGAGCTGCCTTGCAACCACTCATTCAGATATTTTCTTCAGAGCCGAGCGGTGTTCATTCATTGAATTAATTCCTTGAATTCCACTGCCGTTCCATTCACCTCTGCGTATGCTGTTGGATATATGGCGCATTTCAGCGGTTTCTCCCCCTCGTGCACGTATAAGTGCAGAGAACGCCCCTGGTCACTTCCACAGCTACAAGAGAGTATATATTCTAATAATAAAAGAGTATATTTTCCTTTAAAAGAGTGGCACTGACGGAGAGCATCTTTTTAAAGATGTTTTTCCATCTGTGTATATGTCCTGGTTGCGGTCGTTACCTCTCCGCCTCTGATGGCCACGATCGCTGCCTCACGTGTCTGGGCTACAGCCATGTTGAGACATGCTGGATGGCTCATGCTCGCACTGCAAGAGCATGACCATAGCAACGTTGCGGTCGCGGCTTTCCTTCTTAAAGGGGAAATCCACTCAAGCCACTCCCCGCCCCGATCCTTCTACCTACGGGTACGAGGCCTCGTCGGTTAGCACTGGGGGTGATTTGGGGATCCCAATTGGAGTGGTTCCGCTGGGTAATCCCCCATGGACCTTCCATTCCCCAGTACGCTCGTTTGCCCCAGTCGAGTTCTGGGATGAGACAGGCAACTCGCCCCAGGGCGAGTTTGATGTCTCATTCGGGGCTCGAGAGCAGGATGAGCTCTTGAATGCAGCATCGGAGAGCGGGTGGATCCAGTTGGACATGGAGGACTTGACTGGGCTCCCACCTTCGGGTGTGGTCACCCAGCCTGAGGCCGACGCAGAGCTGGCAGCCATGTTTGCCCGGGCTGCCACGAGCGTCTGGCTTGAGTGAAAACCTCCATCCTACCCTGAGCCCTCGCGGCTTGATGATGATCATGGCCGCCCCCACCCCAGTTCCATTCTTCCTGGAGGTGCACGAGGAGCTCACGAAGTTGTGGCAGGCACCTTTTACTGCCCAGACCTGAACTCTGAGCCTCTCCGCTCTCACTATCCTCAATGCTGGGGTGGTCAGGGGGTACACGGTGATTCCCAAGGCAGAGGTTGCGGTGCACCTGTGCCTGCAAAACGCCGCCACCTGGCGGAATCGCCCGAGACTCCCGTCCAAGGTCTGTAAGTCCACGTTGTCCTTGGTGACCAAGGCTTACAGTGCTGCTGGACAGGCCGCCTCCGCCCTGCACACCATGGCCCTCCTGCAAGTGCACCAGGCCAAGAAAGAGCTGCACGAGGGTAGTGCCGACCCGGGAGTAATGCAAGAGCTGCGCTCAGTGACCGATCTCGCCCTCCGGGTGAGGAAGGTCATGGCGCGGGCTCTCGGGCACGCAATGTCCACCTTGGTGGTCCAAGAGCGCCACCTGTGGCTTAACCTGGTCGAGATGAAGGATGCCAACAAGGTACGCTTCTTTGACGCCCCCATCTCCCAGGCTGGCCTGTTCGGTGACACCGTCGAAGACTTTACCCAGCAGTTCTCGGTGGTCAAGAAGCAGACGGAGGCTATCCAACACATCCTGTCCTGGCGTGGCTCAAGGTTGTGCACCCCATCTGCTCATCACCAAGGGCATCCCCCTGCGGTGACAACACCGGCTCCACTGCAGCCCGGGCCTAGAGCCCGTTATCACAACATCAGGACACCGAACGGTCACGGCAGGCACGGTGCTACGGAAGCAGGTTCCCCGCCTTCGCACGCCCAGCTGCGGCACACATGTGATTGGCTAGGAGTTACCTAGCTAATGGTGCGATGATGTACAGCTTCTAGTCTAGAACTATGCTGCGCTTACATTTCCCTGATGAAGGGAACGAGACATTGTGTCCCTCTTGCCACAATGCTGAGCTACCCACTGAAATGGCCGGGACCCTGTCTCGGCTCCTCAGCATAAAACCTGAATGAGTGGTTGCATACCAGCTCATTTTATACAGTGCATCCGGAAAGTATTCACAGCGCTTCACTTTTTCCACATTTTGTTATGTTACAGCCTTATCCAAAATGGATTAAATTCATTCTTTTCCTCAAAATTCTACAAACAATACCCCATAATGACAATGTGAAAGAAGTTTAAAAAAAAAAAAATGAAAAAAAAAATTCACATGTACATAAGTATTCACAGCCTTTGCTCAATACTATGTTGAAGCACCTTTGGCACCAATTACAGCCTCAAGTCTTTTTGAGTATGATGCTACAAGCTTGGCACACCTATTTATGGGCAGTTTCTCCCATTCTTCTTTGCAGGACCTCTCAAGCTCCATCAGGTTGGATGGGGAGCATCAGTGCACAGCCATTTTCAGATCTCTCCAGAGATGTTCAATCGGGTTCAAGTCTGGCCTCTGGCTGGGCCACTCAAGGACATTCACAGAGTTGTCCTGTAGCCACTCCTTTGTTATCTTGGCCGTGTGCTTAGGGTCATTGTCCTGTTGGAAGATGAACCTTCGCCCCAGTCTGAGGTCCAGAGCGCTCTGGAGCAGGTTTTCATCAAGGATGTCTCTGTACATTGCTGCATTCATCTTTCCCTCAATCCTGACTAGTCTCCCAGTTCCTGCCGCTGAAAAACATCCCCACAGCATGATGCTGCCACCACCATGCTTCACTGTAAGGATGGTATTGGCCAGGTGATGAGCGGTGCCTGGTTTCCTCCAGACATGATGCTTGCCATTCAGGCCAAAGAGTTTAATCTTTGTTTCTCATGGTCTGAGAGTCCTTCAGGTGCCTTTTGGCAAACTCCAGGTGGGCTGTCATGTGCCTTTTACTGAGGAGTGGCTTCTGTCTGGCCACTCTACCATACAGGCCTGATTGGTGGAGTGCTGCAGAGATGGTTGTTCTTCTGGAAGGTTCTCCTCTCTCCACAGAGAAACGCTGGAGCTCTGTCAGAGTGAACATCGGGTTCTTGGTCACCTCCCAGACTAAGGCCCTTCACCCCCGATCGCTCAGTTTGGCCAGGCGGCCAGCTCTATGAAGAGTCCTGGTGGTTCCAAACTTCTTCCATTTACGGATGAAGGAGGCCACTGTGCTCATTGGGACCTTCAATGCTGTAGAAATTTTTCTGTACCCTTCCCCAGATCTGTGCCTCGATACAATCTTGTCTCAGAGGTCTACAGACAATTCCTTGGACTTCATGGCTTGGTTTGTGCTCTGACATGAACTGTTAACTGTGGGACCTTATATAGAGAGGAGTGTGCCTTTCCAAATCATGTCCATTCAACTGAATTTACCACAGGTGGACTCCAATCAAGTTGTAGAAACACTTCAAGGATGATCAGTGGAATCAGGATGCACCTGAGCTCAATTTTGAGTGTCATGGCAAAGGCTGTGAATACTTATGTACACATGATTTTTTTTTGTTTTTTTATTTATTTATTTATTTTTAATAAATTTGCAAAGATTTCAAACAAACTTCTTTCACATTATCATTATGGGGTATTGTTTGTAGAATTTTGAAGAAAACAATGAATTTAATCCAGTTTGGAATAAGGCTGTAACATAACAAAATGTGGAAAAAGTGAAGCGCTGTGAATACTTTCCAGATGCACTGTACCCGTATGTCTGGGGGAGTGGCATACAAATTCCACTCGCCAATTCCCATTGGCCTTTTCTCAAAGATCAGAGGTGTCTGGGGCTCCCAAGAGCAACCTCTAGTGTCACTAAATCGACACAACGTCTCTTTCCCTCCACCAGGGAACGGAGGTTACGACAGTAACTAAGACGGTATGTTTTGCCAACCATGTAGTTATTCTACTGTTTTTGAGGACATTCATTGTGGAAAACGTTTTACAAAGTCTTTCATAGGGTAGAAGTTTTAATTATGCTAAACTGTTTGCAAACTTTCTAAATGCCTTTGCCACTAAGAGAACAATACTACCACTCTGAATTACACTTATGGATGGAGCTCTGTGGAGTGAAAACAGTTCTCACAGTTGAACATCAAACAAATACTGTGAGCAAAATGATGTAGTCCGTTACACTTGAGAAACAGTGACCTTCAAGAGGCAGATTCTTCATTTATAGTCATTAAAAGTCTTTTAGAACATAAAACTGTTCACATGAGGATGTCACATTTCTAATACATGCCTCTGGTGCTCTTACTCCTGTGAGCGGTTTTACAGCACTGTAATCTGACTTGACAATTCTCTTGCCTTGCAGTTCAATTGTAAAATAACCGTACCATGAGCAAAAGGATTCAACAATGTTAATTGACTTTGACAGATAATCTGGTGTCGCCCCACTTCCAAATGGGCAGGGTTGCTATGAATGGGTTGTAAAATCAAAAATGCATTTGAAAGAAGACTTTATTGTGTGTTTGTGTGGGGATGCGGGACTGAAAGTAATGTGGATGTACTGTTGCATTACAGTAATAATGCAGTGTGGATAAATACAACAGCACTCTGTCTGAAGTGTCTCCCATTTTTTCAGCAGCTGACAGACCACTTTTTCAGGTCAATGCAAAAAAAAAAAAAAAAAAAAAAAAAACATATTCTAACCTAGATCATTCATAGAACACAATTTACAAAGCACTCAAAGCAATGGCATAGAATGCAAGCACAGCACTTTTCTAATTTGCTTTTTCCTTTACAGGGAAAGAAAGAGAAAGGGAGTTTACAATCAACATAACATTTTAACTTGTGCTAATAAAGGCATTTTAGACTTAGCAGCTCTCTGCAAGTCCATTAAGGCTCTGTGTAAAGACTGTCAGCTGATGAAGACTGACAGTTTTAGGCCTTCGAACATCCCTGCAGCAGGGACGTACTGTATACTGTATATACTTTGTGGCAGGATTGCCAGCATTCATCACCAATAATATGTAAGAATTGTATAATGGAATTAGTTTAGGAATCTTGGCTGCATTCAACCACCATTATATGAAGGATAAATGACAAATCAGATTAGAAATCTGAATACAAATTCTCCACCATTAAATATGTAATATAACAGGCTTGTTGTATCTGCTCACAATTTATATGTAAGATATTTTAGCTCAAGAAGGGAATTATGATTAATTCAGGGAACATTGAAAGAATTAAAGTGTACGTCTGATCACTTGGCTACGCTGAGTTGATATGACACATCTGTTAATTCTTTAGAGTAATACTATTCTCATGGCCATCGAAAATAATATCACATATTTTGAAATATTGTTCGAGCACGGAGCACAGATCTTTTAAGAATCAGATGACGAGATTATCAAATTATACCACAGTCAAGTTGTCTTTGAGAACAAACAAGACTTTATTTCTAATCTACAACATAAAAACTAAATTAACACACATGGACAAATGTAAAACAGGTTGGTGAGTGAGTCTATAGACCATACCCTAGACCATTGATACTTAATTTAGTATACTTCGATTTGCAATCAGGTTACCCAAAGTATTTAAATAAAACACCAGCAATTTCTAGCAAAAGTCTGGAGGTGTATTTGTGTTTCGTTGCTTTGGTTTTTGGCTGGGTCTGTAGAAAGTTCTGTTTGTTCCATCGATGTTTTGGACCTCTGTAAAGATTGTGGATGCCAAGTAGTTCGGTGCTGGAATGATCAGGCGGGGCTTTGAAGCGAGGCCTCCCACAAGGGTGACTCGTGACTCCCCGTCACATGTGTGAGTCATAGCATAGAGAAGAGAACTCTTTCTCTGAACTTTACGTTCCGAGCTTTCCTGGACTCTACATTTTGCGGAACCTAGGAAGAGGGGTGCTGAAGCTAAGCCAGCCAAAGAAGAACTAAGAGCCAAGAGGGAAGAGAAGAGAGGAAGAGGCGGAAGAGAAGAGGGGTGTTCGTCCTAGGCGGGGAGGTTTTGTTGAGTTGAGGTTTGCCGCCCCCAAAAGTGCCTTGAGCCAATCAGAAGTGTCTTTTCAGATACCACGTGATCATCTTTCTGTCCATCCTTCTGAATGTGATTAATGAGTCTTTGTTCTTAAGGTTTCTGTTTCCCACTCAAAATTGGGCAATGTTTAATCATGAACGTTTATATAATGAAATCTCTAAGAAATATTAGAAAATACCCTTCATTAGCATTCGAGACATGCAAAATGAAACTCAACAATAGTAAATATGACATACTTTCATGAATATTCAATGTGCAAGTTACAAAGCATGAATTTACCTCATTAAAAATCACAATGGTTAATTCAATGGTTTTACAACATGGATAATACATTGCACGTTATGAGAAACAATTGTCAGGGTTATATCAGGTTAAACCTTGAACAAGAAACATAATTGTCAGATTATTATCAGGTTAAACCTTGAATGAGAGTTCTAGGCACCTTGGCAGATTATGTGCAGGATAATATTACAGTAAAGTAAGTTTTGCGATTGTATCAAAGTTCCTGGATTAAGATGAGATGTCCTGATATGTGTATATCCTTGAAAAGTTCATCTTGTACATTTGAAGCTATGAGCAGAGCATTAGTTTTGTGTCCTGCTAAAAAGATAATACAAAGGGATCATTTCAAAGAAAGCCTGCTTTCTTCAAGCTCTTTTGTCTTGAATGAGTTTTTAGCATATGACGGTCAGGTGTTCTACAGGAAATGTCTCTTGCTCCCTCATTAGTCTAATTTAAGTGTAGCAAATTGTTTATATCGAAGGTCAAAGGAGTGTCTTAGATTTTCATGGCAGCCATGGGGGTTTCTTCAGAAGAGTCTCTTGCAGATGGTCAAGATGGCCATGTCATGTGATGACCATTAAGTGTGGGGGTATTTCCTGATTAACATCATGAGTGGGGAGGGGTCTGAAGGAAGGTTATGTGCTATCCTCAAAAGTTTCCTTAGTTCAGACGATGGTTGAGAATAAACAGATGTGCATTCTTACACAAGGTTGATTCAGAATTTAATGGCACCATCTTGGCAGAGTCTTTAATTTATGATGTTGAGGAATTTCATGGTAGACTCTATATAATTTATCTTACCCTTCTTCTGTTTCCGAGCTCCTCAAATCTTACGGATGTTATGGAGTGTATCACTTGGTAAATCTGATATATAATAGTAAACAACAGTTAGTTCCAGTCCTCGAGACTGATTGGATGAGATGTCTTCCAAAAGTGCTGATAGCTCAGACCATCAGCACTGGGATGCTTTATGGTTTGTATCACTCCACTTGTGTTCATGGCATTCCAAACTAAAGTGTAAAAGCAGTTCAGATATGTACATTTTAATTAATCCCTGTAACATTAAAGATTTGAGCTAGAAAAACCAACAGGTAACCTCAGGAGAAATACAGGCTGCTCTGGAAAAAGACGGTGTGGTTGTTTCAAGGAGCACAATACGATGATACTTGAACAAAAATGAGCTGCATGGTCGAGTTGCCAGAAAGAAGCCTTTACTGCACCAATGCCACAAAAAAGCCCGGTTACAATATGCCTGACAACACCTTGACACACCTCACAGCTTCTGGCACAATGTAATTTGGATTGACGAGACCAAAATAGAGCTTTATGGTCACAACCATAAGCGCTATGTTTGGAGAGGGGTCAACAAGTATTGTGCTCCTTGAAACAACCACACTGTCTTTTTCCAGAGAAGCCTGTATTTCTCCTGAGGCTACCTGTGGGTTTTTCTTTGTATCCCGAACAATTCTTCTGGCAGTTGTGGCTGAAATCTTTCTTGGTCTACCTGACCTTGGCTTGGGTATCAAGAGATCCCTGAATTTTCCACTTCTTAATAAGTGATTGAACAGTACTGACTGGCATTTTCAAGGCTTTGGATATCTTTTTATATCCTTTTCCATCTTTATAAAGTTCCATTACCTTGTTATGCAGGTCTTTTGACAGTTCTTTTCTGCTACCCATGGCTCAGTATCTAGCCTGCTCAGTGCATCCACGTGAGAGCTAACAAACTCATTGAGTATTTATATACAGACACTAATTGCAATTTAAAAAGCCACAGGTGTGGGAAATTAACCTTTAATTGCCATTTAAACCTGTGTGTGTCACCTTGTGTGTCTGTAACAAGACCAAACATTCAAGGGTATGTAAACTTTTGATCAGGGCCATTTGGGTGATTTCTGTTATCATTATGATGTAAAAAGGAGCCAAACAACTATGTGATAATAAATGGCTTCATATGATCACTATCCTTAAATAAAAGACAGTTTTTGTTTGCATGATCAGTCATATTTTCAAAATCAATGCCAAAATTTCACAATTTCTGCCAGGGTATGCAAACTTTTGAGCACAACTGTAGGTTTATTTACTGAAAACAATTGAATGAATAGTGCAGGACCAGTAGTGCAACCCCAATAGCCTGTTCTAAATGGAATACACCAAGTAAAAGTTACTTAACATAATAAAATAGTCAGGACATTGTTGAAAATAATTAATAGGCAGGCTAAGCCAAATCTATGAGAGAAAACAAATGCACTGAAAAGCTGCACGTCTTTCACGACGTGCAATCACGCATTAGCCATTGATCTAATATGACAGCTGTTAAAGAACGTTAACCAATAACAGTTACGATGTAAAAAAATAAAATAAAATAGCTATAGGATAGAAAAAAATATATAATAGGCCTGTGATGTAGCCTACAATAAACCTAATGTATTCTAAACATGACGTGCACACAGAATAAAAGATAGTTTAACTCATTAAGCAATCGGCAAAAAAAAAAAAAAAAAAAAAAGCCTTCTTAATCAGCATATTTAAAAAATGGCATCCTTGCCTAAAACAGCCATTTTCTAGGATACTTGCTCAAAAGCATGCGTTTTTTGATGAGCAAAATTAACACATTAACATGGTCCGGTAAAAGACGGGACTTGACTCACCTAAGGCGGCTATCCTGTGCTTGAAAAAGCCCAAAAAATAACTTACAAGCATGCACAGATTTAATGGGGGGGGGGGTGAGCAAAGACGCTGACTACCACTCCTGGAGTTCGCGAGTTTGAATCCCAGGGTGTGCTGAGTGACTCCAGCCAGGTCTCCTAAGCAACCAAATTGGCCCGGTTGCTGGGGAGGGTAGATTCACATGGGGTAACCTCGTCGTGGTCGCTATAATGCGGTTCGCTCTCGGTGAACGCATGGTGAGTTGTGCATGGATGCCGCAGTGGATGGTGTGAAGCCTCCACACACGCTATGTCTCCGAGGTAATGTGCTCAACAAGCCACATGATAAGATTCGCAGGTTGATGGTCTCAGACGCAGAGGCAACTGAGGTTCGTCCTCCGCCACCCGGATTGAGGCGAGTCACTACGCCACCACGAGGACTTAGAGTGCATTTGGAATTGGGCATTCCAAATTGGGGAGAAAAAAAGAAAAACAAAATCTAATTATAATAATTAGCTTTAAAAAAAAGAAGACTCAAATGTGAAAACATCTGATTTTTAAACCAACATTTCTGAAATCTGCTTCCCACACCATCACTGAAGTGATTTCATAGCTAGTTTGCTGAGTTCTCTTGTCTAGCGAGAGGACATTTTTCTGCGTGTCATATGGTGAAATGAAACGTATCTTCTGCAGATTTCCTCTTTTTTAAATAATATTTGTATTATTAATTATATTTAAAATGTGTAACATTAATATGTCATTAATATGAGCAGCCTCTGTAAAAATATAAAGCCAAACATAAAATAAATAGAGAACAATATTAACTGACTTGCAATTCCATTGTCTACTAGCAGCATCAGAACCGTTTAGTCAACTAGTCTCGCACATCCCTAATTAATGCACAGCTAAACAGATGTGTTTTCAGTCTGGACTTGAATGTGGCTACTGTTGGAGCACACCTGACCTCTTCTGGAACTGGTTCCAGCTGTGGGTGGCATAATAGCTAAACACTGTCTCACCTTATTTTGAGTGAACCCTTGGAATTTCTAACTGACTTAATCCTAATGATCTGAGAGGTCTATTAGGTTTATATTCAACAAGCATATCTGCAATGAGGGATTTATAAACGAGTAATAGTACTTTAAAATCAATTTTAAATGTAACTGGAAGCCAGTGTAAATACATGAGGACTGGAGTGATATTCTCACCATTAGTCCATTTGCAGTAGTCCACCCTATTGGTGATGAACGCATGAACAAATTTCTCTAAGTCTTGACTGGATACAAAACATCTAATTCTTGCTATATTTTTTAGATGATAGTAGGCTGATTTAGTTATTGCTTTGATGTGACTACTGAAAGGTCTGACTCCAAAATGAAACCAAGATTCCTTACATGATTTTTTGTCTTTAGATCCTTAGAGTCAAGGTATGTGTTCACCTTGGGAATTTCACCTTTGTTGCCAAATAAAATGACCTTTGTCTTGTCTTTGTTTCACTGAAGGAAATTTCAGCACATCCAGCTGTTAATTTCATCAATGCACTTGCACAGAGAGTCTATGGGTCTGTAGACATTTGGCGATAGGGCAAGGTAAATCTGAGTGTCGTCTGCATAGCTATGGTACGCAATTTGTTCTTTTTTATAATTTAACCAAGTGGGAGCATATATAGGTTGAACAGTAGCGGTGCAAGAATTGAGCCTTTTGGGACTCCACATGTCATGGATGTCCACTCAGATTCATAGTTATCTATGTTCACATAGTAACCTCTCCCATCTAAATTTGACCTGAACCAGCTGAGGACCGTCCCAGAGAGCCTTACCTAGTTCTCCAATCTGCCTAGGAGAATATTGTGGTCAACAGTGTCAAAGGCAGCACTGAGATCTAGTAATACCAGCACTGATAGTTTGCCTAAATCAGTATTTAGCCGAATATCATTAAGTATCTTTAGAAATGCCATTTCTGTGCTGTGATGCGGACGGAAACCAGACTGGAAATTGTTGAAGTAGTCATTCGAGTTTAAGAATTTGTTCAGCTGATTAAAACAACCTTTTCAATGATCTTGCCTATGAAAGGAAGATTTTAGATTGGTCTGTAGTTGTTTAATATAGAGTTATCCAGATTGCTCTTTTTTTAAAAGCGGCTTGACAACTGCAGTTTTTAGGGACTTCGGAAACTTGCCTTAAAGGAGTGAGGCATTGACTATTTCTAACATATCTTTTTCTACACAGTTAAACACATTTTTGAAAAATGATGTGGGGAGTGTGTCAAGACAGCAGGTCGACATTTTAAGATGCTGTAATATTTCTTCCAGGGTTTTGCCATCAATTGCCACAAAATCAGACATAGTGACTAATTTCTGAAGTTTTTGTGGTGGGTTCTGTCTGACCTGAGTGCAACATGAGGACGAGCTGATCAGGATTTTAATATCATTGATCTTCTTCACGAAAAATGCAAATTCGTTGCATTTGCTGTCAGATGGCATTTCACAGAGAACCTGTGTTGGGGGGTTAGTTAGTCTCTCTAGAGTAGCAAAAAGATTACGGGTGTTGTTTATATGGCTGTTTATAATGCTTGAGAAGAAAATCTGCCAAGCTGTACAAAGTTCCAAAATGAAAGCATGAAGGCTGCCATTATAGATGTTATAATGTACTTCAAGTTTTGCTTTCCGCCACATTCGTTATGCTTTACTGCATTTTCTTTTCATGTTTTGTACTGCTATTGTGTTTCTCCATGGTGGTTTACGCCTGCCAGTAATCTTCCTGACCTTTACAGGAGGAATGCCATTAATAGCATTTTTAACTTTTGAGTTAAAGTTATTGATGAGAACATCAACACAGTCTGCGGATATACTTGGTGTAATAGATATAGCCTTCATAAATGCACACTAGTGTAGGGCTTTACTGGTTGTTTAGATCAGTGTTACTATCAGAAATAATTAATAATTATTTCTTTAGTTATTATTTAATATTTAAATTAATTAATTGAATCTAACTCATTAAAACCTCATATGGGGCTCCAGTAAATGTAGTGTGCTACGTTTAGGAGCAAGTTTGGTTATTGACAATAATTAATAATTATCAAAGATAATTATTAATTATTAAAATCAATAGAACATTGATGAGAATCAATGTTAGCTTTTTTTAATCCTTTAAATCAATAATTATCAAAGATAGTCGTTAATTGTTAACATCGATGAAACATTAATTAAAATTAACATTAGCTTACTGATCATTCAAACTCAACAATCATCAAAGATAATTATCAATTATCAAAAATAAATAGAATATTAATAAGGATTAACATTGACGGGGCACCACCCTGGAATCAGGGGCTAATAACCAGAGAGTAAAACAGTCTCAATATTAGATTGTTTTCTTAGGAAAATTGACATCCGAAGAATATCGATTTTCGGGAAAAAAAAACAATGAATGAAGGCTTGAATCCGAGCACTGACATCCCATCAGCATGACACAGGTGTATGCAAAACGAACCAAAACACTTCTCTTTGTAATATACACAAAGTTTATTTATGCAGTAATATCAATTAATAATTAATACAATGCAGTCAATAAACTACCGACTTACAACTACAAACTAAACAGTGATATGATTAGATATGGAAACTAAAATAATCCTATAACACATAAGGTGTGTGTGTGACAGTGTGTGTGTGTGTGTGTGTAAGGAGGGACGCTCACAAAATGGCGGACGTGACTCTCGTAGGGAGTATGTCACGTGAGACTTCCGGCCAGGGAATATGACCGCGAATGGGGGTGGAGAGAAACCAGTCAATGGCGTCTACCAGTTACCGCGTGTATCCGCTTGTACGATAGCTTAGGGACAAAGCTGGGCTTTAGCGTTAAGCTATCTACGAGCCAAAAATGTGTGCCAGAATGTTTGTGAGGGGTCGCGTGCATGTGTGTGTGTGGTTAGTACGAGAGAGAGAGAGAGGATAAAGTGATAGCCCTAAAGCCGATTTCGCGATCGTGGGAGAGAAAGCAGCTGTTAGTTTATCGCTCAGAGACGAGGTGTACGGCTCGTAAAAGTCCCGCGTTCTTTGACTCTTTAATGGATAACTCAGTTTGCCGGTCTCACCCGCGATGGCGAAAATGCACAACAGTCCAGTTTGGTTGGACCACAATACAGCAAAACAAATTCGTGATAATTAATACCCTGAGTATTAATAATGAGCGGACATGGCGGTCCGTAAACTGTACAAGCAAAAACCTTGAAACACAAGAATAACACACTATAATATTCTATCTCTGCCCAGACGTAAACCTCTTACTTGAATCGCATGAGGATGCAAAATGTGTGTTCATCCGTCCTTTAAATCCAACCCAGTTCCTTGAGGCTCATGTGATGACGGGAGGCCGTTTCCTCGCTCTGTTGGCGGGCACGGCTGTTGATTCTCGGCGGGCTGGCGGAGAACTCAGAAATGTCAACTTGATTTAAGATGGAAGAGAAATCTTTAATCTCTTCACTTCTGCAGGCAAACGGATGAAGATGCGGATTGCTCAGCAGTCTCCTTTGGATCCGTTAGAGTGTTCAGTTGAACACAGAGTAATCTCAACTCATCCAGTGAGATGGAGATTGTATGGCCACAGTTTCAAGTCGGACATTACTTCCTTGTGCCACGAGGTTGCACCTGAGAGCAGCGATGAGCTGCGTCTACACACTGCAAACAAAGTTGCTGGAAGCAAATCCCGGAAGCATTTCAGAGGTATTTCTACTCCTGATGATGTCATGGTTTGAGGGACATTCAATAGGACTTGAGAGTTCGATCCTTTAGTGAGCAAGGCTTCATGGGATTTGTAGTCTGTTTTGGACTCCCTTTGTTTGGTTTTGGCGCGATTTTTATCAGTAAGATTTACGACTTGGTGTGTGGGGGCTGAGTTAGGTTTTACGACTGTGTAAGGCCTGCCTTTGTCTTCTATCTGAATACATGAGGCTCAACACTAGTATTCTCATTTATGTACCTCTTTTTGATAGAGACAGTTCTAACTTCAGTGGCCGGAGAAATCAATATTTCAAAGAAAATATAGAAACTGTCAGATAGTGCTATGTCCTTTTTAAGCTGATGTTGACAAACTGTGTTGTCAGTCAGTGTGCAAGTTTCTTTGAAGTCATCTGAAATTGTCTCTCACTCCATGATTGCTCAGATTACTACTACAATATAGCTGAGAAATAGAGTTAAACCAAAAGCTTCAGCATTACTGCCGATCACTGCTGAGAGTCTCGACAGAAAGAGTTATCAAACACGCTCAGGGCTCCTACCTGATAAAAGTTTCCAAGTTGAGAAAAGATGTAAACTTTCATCATGGCAGAGGAGAGAATGCTGTCGGTGTCAAAATAAGAGTTCCACAAGAAATATACAAGAAAGAAACTGGCATCCTTCATGCTTTCTCTCCAAAAAGAAAACACTTGATCATGAATAAAATACTCATAGGATAATTCCGATAGCACGTATGGCAGCATCACTCCACAATCGGAGCGGAATACTACTACACCACAGCTAAGGAATAGTTCAACAAGTTAAACTAACAGCTGCAGCATTACTGTTCATCATTGCAACAGACAAAAACAGGTAATCACATGCTCAGGCCACATCCACACTAATACGGTTTTGTTTGAAAATGCATCTTTTTCTCTACATTTTGGCCTTCCGTCCACACTGAGACAGTGTGAGACAGCAAAAACGTAGTTTTAGAAAATGCTCTCCCAAGTGGATGAATCTGAAAATGCCGTCTTTGCATTGTAGCGTGGACAGGGAATACGGAGATATCATGAAATATGATATGCGGTCATGTGATCCATTTAACCTAAAACCATAAAGATGACGGCTAATGTTGTAGCAACATTGTTGTTCCCGCTATCCAGTTTGATATTATTGTTAAAAATAAATGTTACTTTGTACAACCTTCACATTGCATTCCTTCAAAGGCAACAGGAAGTTTACTCAGAATTGCTGACCGGCGACAGAACAGGAGGACGATTTAATTTCAGACCATACATGGAATAGCAATTTTCGCATGCACAGTAAGGGGATTTAAGAGTTTTCTTATGTTTCAGTGTGGACGAGCAACATTTGGAAAATGTTAAAAATGGCAGTGTGGACAGAGAGCGTTTTGAAAATGAAAACACAGATTTCAAATGTATCTGGATTAATTAGGATGTAGCCTCAGTCATTCTCTCTATCTTTCTCATACACACACACACACACACAACCTTGTTTCTACAATAACTCCAGAAACAGCCCAAGCTGTTGTTACTAGTTCTAAAGAGTGGTTTTCAATTAGTAACAGAGGCTTGGGTGTATAGGATCCATGGCTTAAGAAAAAAGTATTTCCACACACAAGACCATTTTTTTGGTAGGCTGTGATTACCTGTGGTACAAAACCATTACGGCCAAATCACAGTGGTGCTGATAGTTTAACATATAGCACTCTTGCACGTGGATATTGCTTTAGTATGTCTGTGTGTAACAGCATGGCCTGATGGTGAAGTGTGTGCACACACACACACACACACACACACACACACACACACACACACACACATACACACACACACACACACACACACAAAATCAGACAGAAAATAAATCCTTGTCCCTCCTCTTTCCCCCTCCCTTCACTCACTTTGTAGTTCACAGGCCAGACACTAGATACTCAAGTGTTCTTATGGACCTCAAAGTGAAGGATAGACGTGAAAGGGATTTTGCGAGAGTGAGTGATCGGGAGAGGAAAATATAAAGAGCTCAAGGTGAATGGCTTTAGAATGCACATATTGAGAGGCAAAAAGATAAAATGATAGAGCATTGGGGAGGGCTCAGAGAGAGAGAGAGCATTGGGGAGGGCTCAGAGAGAGAGAGAGAGAGAGAGAGAGTGAGAGAGAGAGAGATCAGTAAAAAAATAATACTGTTGCAGAAGAATGATACATTTCAGGCTGTAGTGGGAACCTGACAGGGGAGTTCGAGGGACAGAAAAATAAAGAGAGAGAGAGCCGTAGGCCGTGTGAAAAAGATGTCAATCTCTGAGTTTGGACATGTCATCATTGGTCTGGACAGGAGTCTTCCAGCTTAGGACAAACCCCTGGCTGACAAGACAAGCATAAAGACACTAACAGTAGAGGGAACTGATGTACACACACACACACACACACACACACACACATTTGCTCATCTACAGCAAATGAGACATACCATAGACTTCTATTGTTTTTATATACAGTAAAGCTAACTATAATAACTATAAACAAACAGAGTACACAGGATTGCCAGTGTCGTGCAGATTTCTGACTCCCTAGTGTGGTTATGTTTAGGGGTATTGGGACCAATGACTCCCTACTATGGTTAGGGTGTAGGGGTGGGCTTTAGATACAAATCAGATAGCAGGGAGGAATGGTTCCATCTGCCAGGGGCCGGAGGACTTGCTGCTATCCGCCGAGGGAGGAGCGAGCTGGCATCCGCCAGAGGGCAGAGAAGCGGTTGAGGACCGGGCGACAGCGCGTTCGGGAGCCAGCGAGCAAGTTATTCTCTCTCCTCTGTCTCTGTGTCTCCGCTCACCCTTTCCCTCTGGCACCCCGGCCTGAATCGGGCGGGGGAGGAGTGTGACGAGGAGGAGGGCATGGCCGGGCCGTGACTGAATCAGCTGAATCAGCTGATCAGTGGGAGAGCGAGATAAAGGGGAGCTGGAGGTGCCAGTTCAAGAGACAGAGAGAGAGACACACGTGGCCGCGTTGCATGTGTGTCTGTGTTTATGTTTGTTTTATGTTGAGTTTCTGATTAAACTTTATGTTGACTGTTCAGCCGGTCCCCACCTCATCCTTGCCCATCCTTTTAACTGTTACAGCCTGCTATTTAAATGTATATGAAGATGTCTTAACCTGACATATTTTTTAATCACTGCATATTATTTAATGTTTAATAAAGTATATTGCTTCGCCATCATTATTAAATCCTCATTCTTTGTGTTTTTACTTTACAATGTTATCATAGCCTGCTATTTTACCAGTGTTTACTTGCAGACCGTCTCTCATAATTTTCCTCTCAGGTGTCGAATTGCATTCGCCATGTCCTTGTATTTAAGCCCTCATGTTTGCCATTGTCTGATGTGAGATATTGTGTTTGTAACGTTGTTTAAGCCAAGCCAAGCCAAGCTTATATTTATGTTAAGTCAAGTCAAGTATAGTCAAGTCAAGTTTATGTTCATTGTTCATATTTTTGTTTTGTTTAGTTCACGTTTATAATTAGGGTTATTGGATTTCACTATTGTAATTAAAACCGCACTTGGGTTCATCACTTCTTCATCGTCATCATCATTGCCAGTGCCAGCAGCAACATTACATTACCACAGCTGTGATGAGGTTTCTAATACAGCTGCTGAGGGAGTGACTTTCTTCTGAGTGCTGTAATACACCACTTAATTTTTTCTTCTTCTGGAAAGATGTGAAAGTGTAAAAGAGGATTTTTTTTATTTTGCTGTTGGAGCAAACGGGTTAGCAAAAATTATATTTACATTGGTCTCCCATTCACCGCTCTGCAAGTTTACCCTGCTATTGTTTACTTCTGCATTCCAAACCCAGATTTGTGCAAAGGGTCAATGGGTAGGGGGAGTGGAAGATAACTGAAGCACAATAAAATTCTATGTAAAGCTACATATAAATTAATGCCTTTTTAGCTCTTGGTTATATTTCAGCCCTGTTTTACATTATAATAACCCAATTTAGGCCTATTTTTTATTATTATTTAAAAAAAATGGATTCTACTTTTCTCATTGGAGTAGGTAGGCCTGTTAATTTATCCAGTTATTAGGCTTCTATATATTTATTTATTTAATTATTATTTTATTATTATTATTATTATTATTATTATTATTATTATTATGTTGGCTTGAGAAAGCCAACATTCTGATCTACTATTTAAGTTTATTAGTGGTGCTTGCGGAGCAAATCATCACTATTGTAATCTCACATACTTATTATTATTATTATTATTAGTGGTGCTTGCAGAGCAAAGCATCACTATTGTAATATCACATACTTATTATTATTATTATTATTATTAGTGGTGCTTGCAGAGCAAAGCATCACTATTGTAATCTCACATACTTATTATTAGTGGTGCTTGCGGAGCAAAGCATCACTATTGTAATATCACATACTTATTATTATTATTATTATTAGTGGTGCTTGTGGAGCAAAGCATCACTATTGTAATCTCACATACTTATTATTCTTCTTCTTATTCCGTACAAAACTTCGGCACCTAACTCATCCCGCACCTTTGGAGTAGACCCATGAATTAGGTGTCAAATCGACCGGCCTATTGAAGACACCTATGCTATGACTTTTCTAAGGGATTGGGGGTACGGTGCACCCCTGGGGAGCAAAAAACGTCCCAAACATTTCCCATAGACATACTATGGCCTGGGTCTCGCCCGTGATTTTATTTTTTTTTTTCTACTATGGCAGTCAATGCAAGAAAGTTGTCAAATCATATCTCCCAATCAGAATGACATAGAGACATGGGGGCAGGCTCATTTCAATCGGGATACCAATCAGTCTTTAAGGATCATCTTGGAAATGGTGTAGCTATGCCCTAGCAACCATTTACGGCACCCTAGCAACCGCCCCCATAGACTTCCATTCAAAATGGCTCAGAAGGATATCTTCAGAACAGAATGTCGTAGACACTTTGGGATTGGCTCTTTTCAGTCAGATTAGTAATCAGCCAATAAGAATCTCTCTGGTCACTGGCTAGCCACACCCTAGCAACAATTTAGAACACCCTAGCAACCAGCCCTATTGACTTCCATTAAAAATGGCTGAGAGGGATATCTTTGGATCAGAACATGCTACAGACATGGCAGTTGGCTTATTTCACGTGGGTGAGCAATCAGTCTTCATGTATCCATTTGAAAAAACTACTTAGCCACACCCTAACAACCATTTAGAGCACCCTTGCAACCATCCCCACTGACTTCCATTCAAAATGGCTGAGTGTAATATCTTCTGATCAGAATGTCCTAGACACATGTGGGTGCTCTCATTTGATTCAGGCTAGCAAGCCGTGTTCGAACATACCCTGTGTTTGGGGGTAAAATGTACCCCAGGGGGTGAAATGGGGGGCAAAAAAACGTACCAAAAAGTCCCATAGGGTACTATGGGAAGATAATTTCTTTCCTACTATGGCAGTCAATGCAAGAAAGTTGCCAGATCATATCTCCCAATCACAATGAAATAGATACATGGCGGCGGATTCATTTCAATCGGGACACCAATCACTCTTTAAGTATCACCTTGGAAAATGCATAGCCACGCCCTAACAACCATTTATGGGACCCTAGCAACCACCCCCCATTAACTTCCATTCAAAATGTCTCAGAAGGATATCTTCAGAATAGAATGTCATAAACACTTGGGGATTGGCTCTTATGAGTCAGGTTAGTAAGCAGCCAATAAGAATCTCTCTGTTCACTTGCTAGCCATGCCCTGGCAACCATTTAGAACACCCTAGCAACCAACACTATTGCTTTCATTTAGAGTGTGATATCTTCGGATCGGAATGTCCTAGAGACATGACAGTTGGCTTGTTTTAATTGGCTGAGCAATCAGTCTATCAGTATCATCATGGCAACTACTTAGCCACACACTAGCAACCATTTAGAGCACCCTAGCAACCAAACCCCTTTGACTTCCATTCAAAAAGGCTGAGTGTGATATCTTCAGATCAGAATGTCCTACAGACATGAGAGTTGGCTTGTTTGAATTGGGTGAGCAATCAGTCTTCAAGTATCATCATGAAAACTACTTAGCCATGCCCTAGCAACTATTTAGAGCACCCAAGCAACCAAACCCCTTTGACTTCCTTTTAAAATCACTTAGATGGGTATCTCAGGATCAGAATGTTATAGAGACTTCATTGTTGGCTTGTATGACTCAGAACAGCAAGCAGCCTTCTTGGTATCACACTGGCAACTGCCTAGCAACCACATGGGCTTACCCTAGCAACCGAGTAACAAGTCACATATCTCTGTACCAGAACATCGTAGAGACTTCCGGGTTGACTTATTTAACTCAGGATGGCAAGGGGCCTTGATAAGTATCACCCTGGTATCTGCATAGCTACCAGATGGGGTTACCTGAGTAACCAAGTAACAAATCACACATCTCTGCACCAGAACATCGTATAGACTTCTGGGTTGACTTATTTCACTCAGGATGGCAAGGGGCCTTGATAAGTATCACCCTTGTAACTGCCTAGCAACCAGTTGGGGTTACATTAGCAACCAAGTAACAAATCACATATCTCTGCACCAGAATATCGTAGAGACCTCCGGGTTGACTTCTTTCACTCAGGATGGCAAGGAGCCATGTTAAGTATCACTCTGGTAACTGTGTAGCATCCAGATGGAGTTACCATTGCAACCAAGTAACAAATTATTTATCTCTTCACCAGAACATCGTAGAGACATCTGGGTTGAGTTATTTCACTCAGGATGGCAAGGAGCCTTGATGAGTATCACACTGGCAACTGCTTAGCAACCAGAAGGGGTTACCCTAGCAACAAAGTAACAAATCACATATATCTGCACCAGAATATCGTAGAGACTTTCAGGTTGACTTATTTCACTCAGGATGGAAAGGAGGCATGTTAAGTATCACCCTGGTAACTGCCTAGCAACCAGATGGGGTTACCCTAGCAACCAAGTAACAAATCACATATCACTGCATTAGAACATCGTGGAGACTTCCGTGTTGACATATTTCACTCAGGATGGCAAGGAGCCTTGCTAAGTATCACCTTGGTAACTGCCTAGCAACCAGATGTGGTTACCATAGCAACCATATAACAAATCACATATCTCTCCACCAGAACATCGTATAGATTTCGGGTTTCATTCATTTGATTCAGAGTAGCAAGGATCCTTTTCAGTATCACCTTGGTAACTGCCTAGCAACCAAATGGGGTTATCCTAGCAACCAATTTGCCATTCAGAAAAACAAGCAAGGGGTAGGGTTGCATAGGACTTCTTGCAGCTAGCTGTCTATCTGTATGATGTTCCTTCTTTTTGTCTGACTGTAAGACCTTAAAACTTCCAACTCTTCAAACTATTTTAAACTTTCAGACAAGGCTTTGTCAAGTCAACATAAAGTTTGTCTTCAAACTTTACTATCTAGTTATTCTTCTTCTTCTTCTGAGCCAAAATTTAAACAGTTTCTCTTCCTAGAGCTTTCAAGCTACAAACACCAAACTCGGGTCAGACCTTCAGACTGTTCTGACACGGGTTGCTATCTCTTTTCTAACTGATCGGACTTACGGTTTTCCCACAGCGGACAATCAAACATCACAAAAATCCCCATTCACTTACATTTATGGAATGTTGAGACTATTCAAACTCCAACTGTCAAAAATCCAAAAGTATACAGACACACAGAAGGCCTTTAATATGCCTTTAGCTGCTCTATCTAATTTACCACTCATACTTTCTATCTATCATTCCATCACTCACTTTTCTATCTTTCCATCACTCCACTCTTTGTATTCTTTCTTTCACTCCATCACTTTAACACCCTAGCAACTGCATACAACCTAGCAACCATTTAGTGCACCCTTGCAACCAAAACCCATTGACTACCATTCAGAATGACCAATATTTGAATTTCATCAGCTGGCAAAGGAAGTACAACCTCTGCTGGGCCTTTTTCACAATGGAGTCAATGTGGGTCTCCCACTTCAGGTCCTGTGAGATGGTAGTGCCCAGGAACCTGAATGACTCCACTGCTGCCACAGTGCTGTTTAGAATGGTGAGGGTGGTCAGTGTTGGGGTGTTTCTCCTAAAGTCCACAATCATCTCCACCATTTTGAGGGTGTTCATCTCAAGGTTGTTTCATAATTCATTCAATTATTGAATATTTATTGAAACTACATAAGGTTTTACATTCATTGGCTCAGCTTAATTTTGGATTACAAATTAATGTGTGATACATTGTTTATATTGCAATATCGCAAGACCTGTGGAACATGCTTGAAAATGGAAGATCCAGCAAAAGAAAAAAAAGTGTTTGTTTGTTAGAATCTGTATTGGGAAATATTATTCAGGAAAATAACATTGAAAGATTAAATTCATTAGTAAACATTAACAAGCACATTATATCATATTTCTAACTATTTGAATATTCATTAACTAATGATCTGTTAAGCACTGTATAATGTTGTTTTACGATTTACTTGTGACAGTTATTATTAAGTGTTACCACAAATTTTAACAGAAGAATTAAATTGAAGTGCTTTTATAAAATTATAAGCTTCAAATTTCTGGCTTTAAACCATCCAAAAATTGGCCCCATTCACTTCCACTGTAATTGCCTCACAGTAAAAAAATGTTTTTCTACTTTTTTTTAAATCCAAATTAATTTTGTGGCAATCAACATTATGCCACAGATGTTATCGATTGAGCATAACTTGAATTGAATCCAGAACATACCTTTAACAAAAATTTTCAGAAGCAAGAAAAATGTATTGAATATATTACCCCCATAAATAGCTTCAATGTTGTGTTAGTAGCTTGAAGTGTATCTTACTGCTTTTAAAATCGTATCTTGACTGTATTAACTATATAATGAGTAGGCTAATTTGTGACTTGAGAAACACAAATTTTAAAGTAGCTTTCCCAACACGGTTCAAGACTAAAAACTTAAGATGATTTGAACACACATGTAGATTTAGGCCATAGACCCTTGCTTGGTACGTCGCAGACACATTTGCGTACACTTCCCCTGTGTATTATTTATGTGTAATACGCAGCTGAACTAGTGCTTAACCATTATAGCAAATCCTCTTCCATCATCTGGCTTCTGTGAATCAGGAGGAAATGCCTGAGTCCAAAGCTGGGTAGAAACAGATTACATGTAATCTGGATTACATAATCAGAATCCAATTTTTTTAAATTAGATTAAATTACATTTTAAAATACTCATAAGATTAGTTACTTTTTATGTATTACATGATTACATAATAATCAGAAAAAGGCAGTAAATTGTTCATTATTTATTGATCCCCACCAAATTGTAATTTCTTTAATCTCTTTTTTTCTTCTTTTTTTTTTTCTTTTATTTAACATGAAGCGGTCTTACGTAGCATTTGACCACTGCATTTGTAAAAAGAATCCACTTTTAAGGAGACACAAGGCAAAACAACACTGTCCAATGTCAACTCTGTTACCAAAACTTAATATCCAATCCATTGCAAACAATTCCATGTCAAAACTTAAGCATTTAGAGGTCAACTTTTAGTTTTTTTTTTTTTTTTTTTTTTTTCAATTTTACATTGCATATCAAACTCCTGACGAACACATTTTAATTATTATTTGAATTATCACTCTCTGTGTCTTATAACCATGTGTTGCTACATCAGTGTGCAAGCATAAATAAGAGACATGTTGGTGCAAAGGGAAATTAGTGTTTGGCTTTTAAATGGATGATTACTGAAATTCTGAAATAAGACTCATTTGTTCATGTCTCAACATTTCTGCTTCTGATAGCACTGCCACACTAGAGCCAGCTGTCTCTCCAATAGCTTCTTTTTAAAAAAACAATCTGCAATGTGTGTGTTTGGCCTCCTGTTTGGCCTTCTGCTGTATCTTCCCACAGTGAAACCAAATTACTGCTGTAATGTCATTCCAAATAAGAGGGTGTGGTGGGTGGTTTCGATCCAAAACAGACATAGAAAATAAGAGGTGTAATAAACCTGGTCTTTTCTTGTGTCAGAACTGTAATTTAATGTTGCTAATTAGCCAAATATAGCTAATATATGTTCAAGTCAAAAGGCGCTGTAAGTGATTTCTATGGAATAAAGATATTACTGAAATAGGTGTTCTGAATTATCCCATATGACTCCGTGACAGCCCTAGGCTCTCGTAAACAGCAAACTAAAATGTGACAGCATCCAGTCAGATGGCTCCTCCTGTCTAAGTGGGTGGTTCTTGGCCAGAATTTGTTGCATATGGACCAGACCTATTGCCTCTAAAGGTCTGGCTATGCGAGACTACAGCAGTTTCATTCCGCTCCATAGTTTAATATGTCATGAATCAGTATGTAACACTTCTGATGACACGGAATGTTTAGGATCCATGGATGAGACATGGAACTCGGAACTTGGAGTAAATCAGAATATCATCAGTATAAACTATGACAAATTTGTTGATCATGTCACAAAATACCTTATTGATGAAGGAGAGGAAGACAGAAGGGGAGTTGGCCCCCTGGTGGCGATGAATGTGGTTTTCCACTCATCACCTTTCTTGATTCGGATGAGGTTGTAAGCACTCCTGAGGTCCAATTTTGTGAATATATGTGCCTCCCGGACGTGTTCAAGAGCAGATGGGTCAAGAGGCAGAGAGTAGTGGTTCTTTATGGTTATGGCATTTAGACCCCGGTAGTCAATGCACGGTCTGAGGCCACCATCTTTTTTTTCTACGAAGAAGAACCCAGCAGCTGCAGGGGAGGATGAAGGCTTTATAAACCCAAGATTAAGTGCTTCATTTACATATTCCTCCATGGCTTCACTTTCTGGAAGAGACAAAGTATAAGCCTTACTTTTAGGAGGAGTAGTTCCAGGTCTATAGCACATTCCCAGGATCTGTGAGGTGGTAATTGTGTGGCCTTGACTTTGCTGAATACTTCACTTAGATTTTTGTAATCCTCTGGAATAGCAATTTCCTGGACTTTCAATGTTTGTGGATCTACAAAACAGACTTGAAACAGGTAAACAGCACTCAGAAAAACAATATTCAAACCATCTAGTGATCTCTCTTTCCAAGAGATTTCAGGTTCGTAAGTGGAAAGCCATGAATAACCTAGGACAATGGGATTGTGTGGAGAAGAGATGATGCAGAAGGATATGATCTCTGTATGAAAGAGACTAATCTGTAGTTTAACAAAAGCAGTTTGTTCATGCACAAGGCCTCCACTTATGAATTTATCATCAGTGGATGTGATTCTGAATGGTGAAGAAAATGGAAACTTAGGTAATTGTAAATCATTTACTAATCCAACATCAATAAAGTTCCTGGCTGCCCCTGAGTCAATAAAAGCTGTGGTAGGGAATATTTCATTATTATGGATTAGTTGAACATTCACAGTGAGCGAGTAGATTCGTCTTCAAAGTACTTGGGTCTGAACTTCACACTGTTGCTCATGAGATTGTCGATGCATATGGACAGATTAATAAACTGGTTTAAGTCCAAAGATTCGTCCTTATAAGCCAATTCGGCCTGAAGCTGTGGTTTTAAGCCTTCTCGGTAAACAGTTTTCAAAGTGATATCATTCCATTTACTCTGAGCAGCTAGAGTTCTGAATTTCAATGCATATTCAGCAGCAGATCGCTTAACCTGATGTAGATGCATTAGTTGTGTACTCACATCTCGGCTACCGGCTGGATATTCAAACACTTCCCTGATTTGTTGGAACTGGGAATAAGATGTCTGAATACTTTTGCTGTTTTCCCAAACAGCCGTAGCCCAGTCAAGTGCATCATCAGTAAGCAGGGACAAAATGATTGAAACTTTATACTCATCATCAGGATACAGATTTGACTGGAACAAAAAACCGACTGGAACATTGTCTCAAAAATCTCTTACATTTCTCAGGAGCTCCATCAAACTTCTCAGGTAATGCCAGCCGAGGCATGGGTGTGGATGTAACAACATCTCTAAGCGGCGGAGTGCTTTCTTGCTGTGATCGTAAGGCGTGGAGTGCATTAAACAGGGTTTCACTAGTCGCCCTTAACTTCTGAATCTATTGATGATGTTCACACAATATTCCAGTTTGGAATTCGATAGTGGTCCATAACGTTTCAACTTCCAATGGATCCAGGTTAGGCGAAGTCTTCTGTAACACTTTTGATGAGACAGAAGGTTTAGGATCCATATGCAGATGTTTATTAGTGTATTCAGAAGAATAAATAGGCAAAGTGCAGGTTATCAAGGATGGTCGTGGAACAGGCAAGGTCAATAACACAATAATCAGTCCAATGAGGAAAACAAGTCCACAATATCATGTACACACCACTGATAACTGTTCCTCAGACTCATTTATGCTCTATGGGTGACAGGGCCTTCTCTTTTTATGCTCCAAAACTATGGAACTCTCTACCCTCAGAACTTAGAGAAGTTCAGACTTTTAGTGAATTTAAATCATATCTTAAAACTATTTTTTTTTTCCCGGGAGGCTTTTAATTGATACTATTGTATTCAATTAATTTAATACTATAACTTTATTTACTGTGTTTTATCATTAGTTGTTTTGAGATGCATGTTTTATCCATTTGTAATAAGCTCTGTTTTTTTATATTTTATTTACATTTTTACTTTATATGTAAAGTGCCTTGAGGGGCCTCTTTAAAGGCGCTATATAAAATAAAGTTTATTAATATTATTATTATCTAAAGTAAAATTAAATCAAACCAATGTATCCTATGTTTGTCAGCGATGTAGAAGGTCTACATTAAGTTAAACACCTGGATATCTAACTAGTGAACAACTCTGTATGGACTACTTCAATTGAGCTTCATGACATACTTCTGCTTTAAAATAATCCAGCTCACTAGTTTCCATTTATTTGTGTTTACAATGTGCCATAGTTGCCTTGTTCCTGATATTTCTGTATGTATACAGTGTCTTCAAAATTCAGAGGAATAAAAGCTGTCAAAGCTTTATTTCAGCCCAAGCCGATCTAAGAAAGCAATTGCTGGTAAACACTCCAAGCACATTTCACTGTTCCTCACACGGAGCTGTGTATCAGACATTTAACCCTTACCAGCTGGAGCATTAAAATTTGGGAACAATTATTCCCATGGTTCCTCTCTCAGTATCTTCGCCATCCAATCACCGATTTTATTTCTGAAAACTGCCAGATACTCATGACAATATAAGCTAAAATCACATATGATTGGTTAAGGGGTTACTGGCCGTGAATAATAAATGTATCGTCATCCGCGTCATCCTCCATTTGCCTGAGCAGAGCCAGAGAGGATACGCCGGGAGATTACATCCAGTGTTGGACTTACTGCTTCAAATTGAAAACTGAGGCAATCTTTCGAGGTAAGACAAGTTATTTAACATGTGTTGTCAATGTTGTCAAATGAAAGTCAAAACGTTTTAGTTACGAAGCAGTTATTTGTAGGAGTAACGTAAGTTATTTCTGGAAAAAATTACATGACTGTCAGGGTTCATCGGACAGGCAGCTAGCCTCTATTTTTAAGCAAATTTCAGTGAAACTTGCTAAATAAACATTAGCTAGCAATACTATGTACATTTTTAGCTAAATATCAATAACTTTTTTGGCCAATTTTGTCGCTTGTGGAAGATAGTCAAACCTTTTTAGTTAATAAGCATTTATTTGTAGGAGCAGTTTTTTCTGGAAAAATTGACGTGACCATCATCGGCGAGCCTCTTTTTATATAAACGTTTTTTTGGCAGTTTCTGTGAAACTTGCTAAATAAACATTAGCTAGCAAAACTATGTACATTTTTAACTAAATATCAATAACTTTTTTTGCCAATTTTGTCACTTGTGAAAAATCCGCCTGAAGTAATGTCACGATTCACTGTTGTTTGCCTTGTGTTTTGCCCCTGTCATCTGTTCCCCCTGGACTACACTTCCCATAATCCCCTGCCCTGATCACTTCCTGCTGTTCCCTATTGTTCTCACCTGTGTGCCATTTACCTATATATATTGCCCTGATGTCTATGTAACCTTTGTCAGTTGTTATATATATATGTTTGGTTTGACAACTTTCACAATAAGGTTTCTCTCAAAACAAGACATAAAATCTTATGCCCCTTTGCTTGTCAAGTAAATAAATCATGTTTTAAGAATATTTAGATATTTTTACTGGAAAACAAGACAAAAATACTTGTCTTGAAAATCAGGTTTTGTAGTGAAGAGACTGACACACTTCTGTTGCAAGCACCAAAGCATGCAAACAGCTATTCTGACTTACGCCACTGGCTCGTACAATCAACATAGACTCACAAATCTCTAACAGGGCACAACATATGCAAACTTTCACTCTCATCTGACTTAAATGGGGGAGGAGAGAAAGACTGCAGTCATAACCTGTGAGCGAAATGATGTAGAAACAACCTTAGGCAAATACCCCAAACTAGGCCTAAACACAACCTTTGATAACCCAGGCACGAAATCTATATACAATGGATTGAGCGACAGGGCATGCAAATCTCTAACCCTCTTAAACAATGCCAACGCTTACAGCAGGGCTGTTTTATGAGTCAAAAACTTATCAGAGACAGATGCAAGGGGCTCAAACGGGGCACCCGAGAGTGCCTCTAGCACCACAGATAAATCCCTTGAAGGGACTTGGAAAGTGCGAAAAGGTCTGGTATCAACCACAGCGGGGGATAAACCATTGTTCATAAGAGCGCCCCGTTGAGGGACCAAACCCATAATTTCCATAAGTCTGTCTGGGGGTGCCAAATGCTGCCCTGCACTTAAGACAACATATCCGCCAGTGCATCGATGCCCAGCAGGGCCGGGGGCGAGAGGGAAAACCACAGGGGACAGTGTGAAGTCTCGCTCGACGCGAACAGGTTCACTTCCGCTCTCCCAAACCTCCTCCAGATTGATTCCACTATCTGAGGATGTAATGTCCTATCTCCAGGTCTCAGACCCTGTCTGGACAAGAAATCCGCCCCCAAATTCAAGTGACCCTGGACATGCATGGCTCGGAGAGACAGTACATTGTCCTGTGCCCATTGAAGAATGCAATGTGCCAGCCTCAGCATGGTACAAGAGCCACTCCTCCCTGACGTTTGATGTAAGACACCACTGTTATGTTGTCCAACATGATTGCCCTGAATCTCAGGAAGGAAACATCTCAATGCCAACAGCACCGCAAACATTTCCAGACCATTTATGTGCCACTTTTGCTGCTGGCCTGTTCATACTCCATAAGCTGGACACAGTGTCCCAGCCCACGGAGGAGGCGTCTGTCGTTTTCACTTTGTGCTGACACACCTGTCTCAATGGAAAGCCCGATATTAGAAAGCAGGTCTATCTTCATGGTAACAGAGCCTGGCAGCAACCACGCGTCACTTCGAAGGGACAAATCTCTCTAAATATCGCTGGACACTGGCATAATGACTGAACGTGAAATGGAGACAGGCACGCCTTCATCTCCAGCGAGTTCATCTCCACACCTAGAAACACAGTCTGTTGCCTTGGCAACAGGACACTCTCCTCTCTGTTGGCTCACAGCCACAGATTGTTTATATGGCTAAGAATGACATCTTAGTGCTGAGCAACCAGACTTTCTGAATGGGTTGACACCAACCAGTCATCAAGATAATTCAAAATGTGGATGCCCTGAAGCCTCAAAGGGGCCAGAGCTGCATCCATGCATTTCGTAAACGTGCATGGTGCCAAAGTGAAATTTTAATCGTCTTAAATGCAGAATGGGACACAAGCCACCATCTTTCTTTGGGACCAGGACAAAATGGCTGTAAAAACCACACTTTCTCTGAGAAGGAGGAACCTCCTCTATTGCTCCTTTCTGTAAGAGGAATACATCTCCTGAGTCAAGAACGGGGCTTCCTGAACAGAAACCACTGTAACAAGTACCACACTGAATATTGCGGTGCCCATCTGAAATAAGTGACATACAGTAAGCATGCTTTATCGTACAAATTACCCAATACAATACCATTTGTAACTGCTGCCAGGCATGATTGTGATTGTATTATAAATTAGCATGAGGGCTTCAGACCACGTGACCACTGACGTGTTCCCAAAGCATCAAGTGACGCAGCACAGAGTTCCTACAAAAGGGAACCTGATGAATGCATACATCACTCCTTTTATATGTTTTAATGAAATTAATGTTTTTATCTCTTGTGTCATTGTTTCATTGATAGGTATATTGCTAGCCAATATGTTGAAATGTAAATGCATTTTTTTTTTTTTTTGTGCATATAGCAATATGTAAAAAGTAGAAAAGCAACCAAAGATAACAAATTATAACGTCTGAGATTAAGAAAATTTTTAATGATGTTAAATATATTTTAGCGCAGTTAATGTGTTTATTTGATTTGACATTAAAACTGCTTCATTCTGTTCTGTGTGATTCTTAAAGACTGGTAATGGTAAGAGAACAACTAATTATTTATAAATAAAATCCACATGGGACATTTAACCAAAGTAAAATCATTTGCAATATGGTGGAATTTTTGAAGCTCAACATGTATGAAACTTCATCAATGAATGAAACAAAGTACTACTCAAAAATACTAAAAGTACCATGGATTGGACATGTTAAGTACATGGCAGTACCATGATATGCTTTGAAGAACCTTGGAGTACCAGTAAATACCATGGTACATAAATGGTAATAATTCAGTACCATGGTATATATCAAATTTCCATGGTATTAAAATGTTTTACATATTTTTTTAACAAACGTGTATTATCATATTACAGATAACTATTCTTAATGTTTCATATTTATAAAAAAAAAGAAAAAGAAAATGAAATAGAATAGATGTAGCAACTAGCAAGCTACTTTAGCCTTTTATCATGTTGTTTACCTAAAGGGTAGCTTTCTGCTTGCCTATTTTTTTCTTTCTTTCTGTTGAGTTGTTGGTTGCTGAGCTAGCTACATTTTTGAGCAGCTTGCCCAGCACTGGTACGGTAGCATCATGAAATATAAAGTAGTTTCTTCTAAAACCATGAATGTACAATGGCACCACCACAGTACTTTATTGTAATTCCTTATTTCCTAATATTTTATTTAAATGAGAACTTAAACAAGCTTTTTAATTTGACTGTTGTGATTAAAAACAAAAAACAAAAAAAAAAACAACAATGTAATGATGTTTCCATGAGTAAGGATGGTCCAATTTGCGTTGTGGCCAAGAACCCCGCTTACCAAGGGTAAAATCGCTGTAACACACAACCTCTTATGGCTTAATGCTTTATTAACCACTGGAAAATCATTTGATTCAGAATAAGAGTCAGAAAACCAGTCCCAAATACCCCACAGGCATACTTGAGGAACATAGGAGGAGGGACTTCCAATACCCCTTCTGCACTCTATAAACCTTATCAATATCTCAGCCAGCTCTATCATGCCACATCAAATACCCGTCGGCTCTGTCCAGGGATGAACATCCAACTCATCAAACCCAAGTAGAATGACTTGTGAGCTGCACATTTGTTAAAAGACAAAACACTCACATCATGAAATGCTTGTTTTTGCCCACTGTTGGCGTAGGTGAAGGGGTACTCACATCCTGCAGATAGTGCTTCAAACCCCTGGTGTGGGAGGCAGTTTGGAGAGGACTGGCAACTTGGAGTGCCCTACAGTCAGGAACAGATGGAGGTGGTGGCATTTTCTGCTGAGCTTAGCCAGCAGCATGTAAGACTCTTTCATTACCACCCATTTGTCCACCTTGTTCTCCTGTTTCTCTAACAGCATGTCCCAATATTAGCTTGTGCACCAGCAGTAATCAAATCATTACCGGAAAGAGTTATATTGAGCTTGTTATGTGTGAATTTATGCATAGGAAATGTGTGGAAAGTTTGGATGAGTTGAATTCTGTGATGTGAAATTTGAATATATTTCCATTCGTTTTGCAAGGAAGGGTGTCTAGGAGAAAACATTTTTTCCAAATGTTGTAACTCTTATTTCATGCATGAATATAGCCAACTGTGGTGTGTCCGAAATCTAAGCATGCTATGAACTTTGACTCTGTCAGTGCTTTTCGATTTTTCTGGAACAACTCAAGACCTGCTGCCTTTAAAGTGACTGAGGTTGTCAAACTGAGGTTGTCAAACTTCGTGGGTTTTCTCACCTCAGTCATTTCCCTGTGTACATTTCATCATGGGTTTCATTCATATTTTTCTCATTTGCAGTTGGCGTGAGTCATTTTGTGCATGGCAGATTGCCTGTCACACTGCTGAAATCTCTCTTTACCAAAGCAGAGATAGAAGAGAGAGAGAGAGAGAGAGAGAGAGAGAGAGAGAGAGAGAGAGAGCTGCTAGCAGAGCAACTGTATCTCTACTTCTGTCTCATTAGAGTCAGTTCACACTGTTCATCTGTTGGCTAATCATTAAAATTTGCTATATAATAATAATTGTATTATTCTGAAACTGGAACTGTTAAAGGTCATTTTTCTTTCCAATGTTACAGCGACCTTGCTGGCCAGGCAACTGTTATCAGTCACGGCCACACCAGTTAGTCTCAATGGATCCGAGACGTTTTTGAAAATAAGATTCCACCCCGCCAAACGCATGGCTATATTGGGATTGCAGGATGGGACAGAGCTAGATTTTAAGTGCTATTTACTCTGAAAGGAGAGTAAATCCCTCACCATAATGAGCTGTCAAATTCTGGCAGTGGAGTTTTGCTGCAAAGAGTTGTCACAGTGTTCATGGGGAGATTTGAGACATGTTCGGTGTATGTTTGTGCCTGTGCTGGTACATTTACAGCATTGCTGCATATGTACATGCATATTCATGGAGTCACACAGTAAGAGACATGTGGTTTATCTCCTATTAATAATAATAATAATAATAATAATAATAAGTCATTTTGCTGTGTTTGAGACTTTTATTACTATTTTCCATTTCATTCTCCCACATCTTTTGCTTAAAAGATTTATTGGTAACACCTTAAAATAGGTTCCATTTGTTAAAATTAGTTAACAACATTAGTTAACATGAACTAACAATGACAATACTTGAACAAAATTGATTAATCTTGGTTAATGCTAATTTCAACATAGTTATACATTTTTAAAATCAAAAGTTATATATGTTAACATTAGTTAATGCACTATGAACTAGTAGACATGCATGGCATTACAATTACTTAACTTTAGTTGTGTGGCTTTTACTTTACTGTATTGTACAGGGAAGGTGGAAAGGGGAAATTGAAAGTTTTATTTTGATGAGACATCATTAGTCAAATAGAAGTTGATAACATTATTTGAGTACTTAATTGTGCTCAATGCTAATAGGTGCATTTCCCCAATTTGCATTTAATCAGGAACAAAATAATTACAATGTCCAATTTTAAATGGGCCTCAGAACAGGTTGTAAGATAATACAAAAGGGTTACACTTAGTATGGTAATATAATCAATCGTATACTGTACGTATGCATACATTACCTTAAGCAAACTATGACCCTCGCTGAAAATGGCAGTAAAGATTTCTCACTAAATGCCAGTTTAATTTGTCATGTGGGTTGGCAGACAGTTAAATAATCCCCACTTGCAAGCAGCAAACTGTAAGTGGTGTTGGGCCAGTGATTTCTGAGCCATGTAATGACAGTAAGGATGCCACTGTGGTACAACTGATACATTAAGGCTGAATGAGAGCTTGAAAATAAACCAGTCTCTTGTAATGTTCCCTTCAAAACTTTATATTTTTTATAAGGGTTTGGTGGTATGACCAAACACTTACATCACAGTGAGTATTATTATATCACTAACTGTATACAGTACATTGCGATATAATTATTTTTTTAATAACTAATAAAAATTGTATACATAAAAAATTTACTGAATGAAATACTTTACAAATGATAATTCAGCAAGTTAAATAATTTACTAATCTCATTTGATTAGATTCTCTCTCTCTCTCTCTCTCTCTCTCTCTCTCTCTCTCTCTCTCTCTCTCTCTCTCTCTCTCTCTCTCTTTGTATGCAAACCAAAAGATACATTTATTCCTAATGGGTGATTCACATGAAACCTGTCAAGAAAATGTCTTGGTACTATTTTAAAAATAGAAAATGGAGCCTATATTTAGGGTTTTACATTATGACTTTATTTTCATGAGAGTTACGCACATTTTAGCCCCCAGTTCTCATTACCGCCACGCGAAAAAATAAGTCATTATGATATTCTCATTATCGCAACTTGAAAAAGGTGATATATTATTTAAAATGTAAAGTATATATACAGTACATCGTAGTAGTTGTACATTGGTACAGCCTTTCATTTTTGCTTATTTTAATTTAGAAAATCGTTGTGCAAAAGCATCTGTTTAATTGCAATACAGTAAAAACATGACGAAGACATTACAGTAATAAGAATTCCCATTGAAAACAATGGATATAGTAAAAGAAAATAATGTCACAATGCAAAAATTATTAATGGCCCTGAATGTAGGCTTCATTTTCTTAATGCAAAATCTAATTTAGTATTTTATTAATATTTAAAATTTGTGTTTAAATATGACCAGAACTTTTTCTGGTAACACTTTACAATAACTACACGGTAAGTAGTAAAGCATTAGTTTATAGTCAATTGATCATTTATAAACTATTGTTCCTATATTAATAAGCTACATACAACTAGTTAGTTATTTGTTTATATTCACTGTAGCAAATGATGTATTATTGTTTAATAAGATCATTAATAGGCTGTTTGATAATGTTTATTTTAACATGAAAAAAGCATGACTTCATAGTAAATAAAGAAATCATAAATGTAATTAATTGGATTTACATTTAAATGTAATTAATGTATTTGTTTCTGTTTTAGTAACACTTATTATTAAAGCAATAATTACTTAACATATAGGTTGTGAAAAAGCATTGAATAGTTGCTAACTAATCATTTTGCGTGACCTAATCTAAAGTGAGAACTGTATATGCCTAATTATGCATTTATTAATGATCCATTAATCCATTATCATAAACTTGGCCCTGAAATAACCATCTTCACAGCATCTCAATCACAAAGGCTCAAAACAGACACTAAAGCTTAAAAAAAAAAAAAAAAAAAAAAAAAAAGACAACACAAAAGTACAGGAATAATAGTGAGAGAGGAAAATCCACAGTTTATTAAAAGAGATCCCCTAATTGCTCAAACGCCACTTTAGCATTTTCCATCCTATTAAGCTTTATGAGCAGACTTGTTCTCATTATTGCCAATTAAAATTACTATTTAACTCAGTTTCACAAGTGGACCTACTATGAATATTTCAGAAGGAAAGTTCAAATATCCCTCTACAGTCTGTGCGCATGCTCTGGAAACAGCCAGCACTTCACCATGGTCACATGACAGTGATGAAATGGCAAAAAAAAAAAAAAAAAAAAAAAAACAGAAATAGGAAAGAGCATGTAACGTTATATTATTGACTTTAAATTATATTTTGCCAATTCAGTGCCTATTAAACTTCATTAGTGAAAATGTCCATACTATGCTGCTGAAGTGTACAAGCGACGCTGTCACGCCGTACATGTTATTTTTCTAAGCGCTGAGCTGGATGGAACAACAACAGTAGTTTGTGGTTACTGAATAGGGCATTTCATGCAATCATTTTCTAGAGATTGCAGGGGCGGATTTGTATCTCAGGTACCAATCCTTGTAGTAAAAAGATACAAGCACAGTATTTAATGTACAAATGTCTGCAGTATGACAAAAATGTCCAAAGATTTGAATGCTGATCAACGAAGGATTCAGCTTTCAGGATTCAGGCCGGGAGGTGCCCCTTTCAGGAAGACACATTTGTCTCTCATAGAAAACTATTTTTAGCCAAAGTTTCAATGAGCAAAATTAGATATTCAATACATCAACAACTTTTATTACTTCAAAGAAAATGCAAATGTTTAAGTTTGCAAGGCATAAAAAATAGGACCTGATTAAATATTATCTTTCCTAATTCTGCTTTGTTTTCCCAAATTCTGTTTTCTATTTTATTTTTCTGAATTCCAAGGTTAAAAGATTAATTGTTTTCTTTAATAAAAATATGACTAATCAAATGAATTCATAAAAAGTTAATAAAGTGCTACAATAACATCTTTACAGCTGTCACGGATCCATCTGACCCACCTGCCACTTTCACTCAACCCTCTCTCTCCCCTGAATACTGATCATCCACACCTGCCTCCAACCACCGCGTCAATCAGCTCCTCTATTTAAACCTCACTCCCCATTCATTCAGTGTCTGGTCTCAACTTTGACCTGTATCTCCAAAACATCTGCTCCTAATGATTCCACTCCATTCCAGCGATCCCTGTTATCCTGCTCCTCAACATAAGCATCATTGTTGTGTACCCACCCCCTCTAGGAAAATAACCACCAAAGTCATCACCAGTCTTCATCCCATCATTGATCTTCACATCAGCCCTGTACTGTTATCTCACGACTTACCTGCCTGTCTTTGTTTGTATTTTGTTTTGTGTTTCAATAAACACCTGATCTGGGTTCAACACCATCATCGAGTCTGGGTATTCGTAACAACAGCTAAATCTAAAACAGTTATTTTAGTTATTTTAACGATAGCACAACAGAGAATCACTGTATAAATTATAAAGTTACAGTACATTTAGTACAACAGCATACTTGCTTGTGAAATTTGGTTATCAGACAAACATGAAACAAAAGTCGAAAGAAAGCTTAAAATGTCTACTTTTAATTAAAACAATTCAAATTTAAAACAAATATAAATGTACAAATGTAATCTGTATGAAACAAAGAGATGTACAGTTTCTACTGGCTCAGCTAATTATCGCTAATATGATCACACCCACCAGCAGAGTGCGCTATTCATATGTTAATGTGCTGAGGCGATCAATGCAAATGGTAAACGCCCCCAACAATGCCTTAAAAAACATCAAGTTCATCATCAAATTCATTCACTTTTCTGCGCGTTTGGAAGATGGCACACTACACAGGTGAAGAAGCTTCTGGATAGTGATGAAGAGTTCATGTTTTCCTCAGAAGAAGAGTGGGAATCCGACAAGGAACGTTTGCATTTTGAAGAGCGACTTGATCCAGCCGAGGATACAATTTTGGATGAGTAAGTCATTTAGTTTTACGTACATTAGTTGACATGCTATTTTATATGCCAGCCAGGATTCAGAGTACTGAAATTTGAAATATGTCCTAATAGGCAAGTTTTAGTTACATTTAAATGTTGTTTCGGCTAAAGCAGGTATTTAAATTGTGTGCTGTATGATATAAATATGATATGTAATATGATATAAAAATAATATGAATGTTTAGATTATATTTTAACTAGTGTTTATGCTGCCTCATTATCATCAACGAAGCTTGTGCTTGCAAATATCTGTTCGGGTGTAAATGTGTAAAATGTGCTGTAAATATGCCCATATTAGAAAATCAGCATATTAGAATGATTTCTGAAGGATCATGTGACACTGAAGACTGCAGTAATGGTGCTGAAAATTAAGCTTTGATCACAGGAATAAATTGCATTTGACAATATATTCAAATAGAACAGTTATTTTAAATTGTAAAAATATTTCACAATATCACTGTTTTTGCTGTATTTTGGATCAAATAAATGCAGCCTTGGTGAGCAGAAGAGACTTCTTTTAAAAACATTAAAAAATCTTACAGCTCTGAAAATTTTAATCGGTAGTGTAGGTCTAAATTTTTAAGTAAAGTCTTTATGTAAAGAAAATGTATAGTCAGATTACTTCTTTTTGTCATGTGTATTTTGTTGATTCATGTCTTTTATTTTGAAAAGTTTAGTTCCTGTTCCTGGTCATGTGATTTTCATGTTTTCCCTCCATGTTCATGTGTCATGTTTTCATTGGTTTATTGTTTAATTATCTTGTTAGAATTCTGTTTTTCATTGGTTAACTTGTTTGTCTTGTTCTCCCATGTCTTGTATTTAAGCCCTCATATTTGCCATTGTCCATGGTCAAGTATTGAATGTGAATGTTGAATGTAACTTTGTAGTCAAGTCAAGCCATAGTCAGGTCCATGTTCATGTTCATGTTTTATGTTTTTTTTTTTTTTTTTTTTTTTCACGTTTATAGTTAGGGTTTTTTGGATTAACACTTTGTAAATAAACTACACTTGGGTTCTCTTGATCTTCACGTCATCGTCTTCGCCATTGCCATTGCCAGTGCAACGTTACACTTTTAACTTAAACTTGATTTTGTGAATAAGCTACAAACAATACATTCAATCATTAAGTCTCCTCACAT
The DNA here is from genome assembly GCF_019703515.2 of Myxocyprinus asiaticus. NCBI lineage: Eukaryota > Metazoa > Chordata > Actinopteri > Cypriniformes > Catostomidae > Myxocyprinus > Myxocyprinus asiaticus. The sequence continues at coordinate 53,312,038 of NC_059345.1, forward strand.
TCATTCTCTCTCAGGGGAGGGGTCTTTGTCTCCTCAGGTGTGAATCACATCAATATTTATGATCATTCACGCCTCCTCACACATGGACTTTCTAACACTAAAAGTGCCTTACAAAAGTTAAATGACTATATTGTTTTGTATGAATGAGTGATAAGGATGGTTTTCACATCATTTTTGTAGCAAAAACTCTAGGCTACAAGATCCAGTTCTCAAAAGTCTTGTGAACAAATGTTTAGTATGTGTTATATGGCCTTATTTCAGTGACTTAAAATTTTAGTTTTTTCAAAAACCACGCATTAACATTATTTTCTCAAAAATACAAACATGTACGTACATGTTGCTCACATATTATTGTAGCCCAGTTTGTGCTGAACACAGTGTTATCAGATTTTAGCCATTAATATGTTGAAAAAAGCACAAATGTCAAGCTATGTCAAAACTTCTCCAGGGCCCAAAACACCCTCAGACCCCAGAGGGTTAAATAAATAGTCTGGAATGTGCTGCTCGCTTTGCATTAAATGTGAATTTTCACTTTCTGTAATCTAATACCAGTGGTGATTTCTCAGGGCCAGCAAAGCCTTCACTGCTGGCGTAACATGCCTAATAAATACATATTTTTTCATCCTTTCATTCTCATTTTTTCCATTCTCATTCTGTATTTTCAATCGCTTTCCTCTCCTAATTAATCTACAAACGAATAGCAAAAAACAAAAAATTGATCCAATCAGAATTTATTCCTCGATGTTTTCAAGCAAAGTGTGACAACTGTTTCACAAATCGCATGCCCGAAGCCATGCTCCTTAGCCGAAGCAGCGCGTGAGTCTGAACTCCACCTCGTCAGGTCTTCAGAATTTCCACAGAATCCCTCAACAGTGTAAGTGAATAGGCATCTAAAGTCTGATTGTCAGCTTCATCAGCCAGTCAGATTTATTTATTTGTTCTTGTGGGTGTGGTCTTTAGGATATGTCCCAGTCCAGACCTTCTAGCTGGCCTTGAGTGGCACAATCATGCTTTAAGTGATGTACGTAATTTGAAAGCGAAGAGCACAAGATCTTGCTGACGAGTCGGCTGTCATCACTGCTGGTATTGCCGTTGAGAAAGAGATCCTTATGGATTTAAAAACCTAAGATGTTCTGCATGATCATGCAATTGATTAATTAAACAGGAAAGGAGGACTGATTTTCACTTCAAGCTAATTGGTAAGTGCTTTTTGCATTGTTATAGCAACATCAGGAGTTTTCTAAGTGTAAATTAGGCTGCTTAAGCATTCAGTGTCGGATCAAGTTTTGAAAAGTAACCGTGTATCCTGGCGAAACAAAATTTATTGCAAGCAAAATTTAAATCGCAAATATTATTAGAGATCTTTTTCTTGGTATTAGACCTCCTTGGTTCTGGCTTTCATATGTGGACGTGCTTTTAAAATGTCATTATTTGATTTAATAGTATGTGTTCCAAAAACATTAATATACACATTAAGCAGAAATATGTATCCAAATTCATTACATATTTAATATCTTTATTAACTACGAATTTATGCTTTCTTAATGTTTTCATAAACACTTATTTACCACCGGTTTGTATCGACTAAAATACATCAGTTAGGTATGATTACCAAGTTGTTTACAAAGGATAAAAAAACATTATCAAACTGCCTATATGTAAAATTATTAAACAATAATAAATAATTTGCTGAAGTGAATAGAAAGAAATAACATACTATTTATATGTAGCATATTAATGTATTAATATTGCAGGAACAATAATTTATAAATGATCAATTAACTACAAACTAATGCTTTACAAATACTTTATAACGTGTAGTTATTATAAAGTGTTACCCTTCTTGACGGGTTTAGTGAGAAACACAGTTTCAAGTTATGTAATACTTCAGTTAAAAACAAAACACTCAAAACAGTGAAATTAATATAATAAAATAGAAAGTTCCGACTCTGAATTCTAATTTAATGAGCGAGGTACAAAACTGTAATAAAACAGTCGATGTACACACTCCTGTGACTGTACATCGAGTTCTGCATTAATGCGGCAAGTTGCGATTTTGCTCTGCAACTGTAAACGTCTAAAATCCGCTTCATGTTACACCTTTTGATGCACATTCTTCTTCATCTTGACTTGTTTCAGACAGATCCTGCTCTTATTTTTGCATTACTCCATGTTTCTTTGTCACATGTAAATAACATAAAACAATCTTGCCCATTGCCACATAAATATATCTACTGCGGTATAAATGTTACCGGAAAATCTCTACTGTTTACATTTTTCTACCATCGCACAGTAAAAAAGTGTCATACCACCCAGCCCTAATCTGTTATGTCAGGGAGAAATTAGCTTACAACAGGGTGTGGCAAAATGACAAAGCAAAGTGAACTAGTGAGTTCACTAATTAAGATTGCAGCTACATAGTGCCAGTTCTAGCTGTCATGTGTTCTGATGTGACAACAATTTCCTAGAAAATGAGGCAAGAATCTAATGTGATACACTCTTGAGTGACTGGTTTGGTTTTTGGACTGCAGACCTACTTCAGTGAAGACCAGCTGTGTAGTATTTTCAGAGAAAAGGTTGAGAGAGGGAGATAGATGCAGAGAGGACATAATGAAAGAGCTCTTTGGAAACTCTTTGGAGAACTGCATCAGCTCTTGAGAATTAATTCACTCAGAATGTAAAAAAGTGATTGATTAACAACAGCATCTGACTATAGATCACATGCTGGAAAAGTGAATCATCTCTGATTAAAATACAAAATCAAAAACAGCCAACAAGCAGAATCAAAGCTCACTTCATCATTAAGCAATGTAACTACAAGTCCTCAAAACAACAAAACAAGAGATAAACCGTCTGCTTTTTTCAGATTGCACAGCCATCAATAATTCCTCATAGTACATCTATTCACTATACAAATCTTCGTTTGATTGTTACAATTTTGCAATAAATATTGAGTGATTGATACACAATTTAACACACCATAGCCATTATTCAGTGCAAGTGGCAATAAAATGCTCAAATGACAGGTTTGCAGTTATTGATCATGTGAATGCCGGATCACTTTGTGATGCTCATCATGCTAAACCTGTGTAGATAAGGTCAAGGACACATCAAGTATGTGTTTTAAATGCATGCAACTGCAATGCGCAGATTTAGCATTTTATGGTCAGTAATCACTAATCTGGCAACATGATCACACTGGAAGTCGGCATGCTGTTTCCGAACGTTCTGGTACCCTAGCATCGGCAATATTATGCCGACTCACTGACATGCCCTATCTCCCATCGGACATATTTAGAATGGCTCAACAACAATTACTTTTCCCTCATGGCACGACTGTTAACGCATTGCATCTATTGCATGGGAGACCACAGTTCAATCCCCATTCAAATGAGGAAGTAATCACGTTTGTGTAAACAATCACAAGCGTGATACGGAGGTTGCATTTTTATCCCTAACATTGCATTTTGTCTCTACTAATGTTTATGGTTAGATTTGGGTTTTGGTTGGGGGGGTAGATTAAATAAAATAAACATTTCTCTTCACTGTTTTACACCCTGTTCAGCTTTTACAACTGGCTTCTGGCGAACTCTCCTGGATATAAATGGATGTCACACTTGTTTATATGCTCCGAAACACTTACCGCTTTAGCCTCTGGGGGCAGTGTTTTCAAATTTGGTCAACGTATACCGAATTCGGCTAAAGAAAAATTGGTGCACACACTTGCTGAATTTTATGTGAGATCAGGCTGGATCTGGGAGCAGCTTTGATGCTGAATTTTTCACAGGGAAAGGCAAGAGACAAGAGGCTTGATTAAACAACTACAAAAGTATAACAGAATATATTGACATGAATAAAAGGATAAAAAGCAATGCACCCAATCTAGCAGTATAACTATAATGTATTTGGTGTATAGCTGATAAGTGAGTGAGGGGACACTGTAGAAAGGCTTTAGTGTAATATTATTTTGCCTTTTTGAATTGACATTTTGGCACTTTAACAAATGGTAGACACGCACCAAGCATTGTTCTATTAAAATATTGCTTGCTCCACTTTGAATTGGTTCATTTGCATTAGTGCTTCATAATTTTCTCTTTATGTAGTATTAATTTATCAACAATAGTTGTGCAAGTATGTTTTGTGTTAGAGGGGAAATTCACTGTTGTTTCTAAATAGTCTCCTCTAACCAGAATGAATGACAAGACATTTTGGTGATTACATGTTTTTTTTTTTTTTTTTTTCCTGCAGTCATGCTGGGTAGCCCTATCCACTATGAAATCTCACAGGGGCAAAAAGCCATCTCATTACTTTACATTAAACATTAGGGGTCAACCGGTAATGGATTTTTTTGATACCAACCACAAAGGTGGTTGAAAAGGCAGATAGCTGATTAATCAGCCGAAATTTTTTAAAACAGTTTTTTTTTTTATGTTAAAATTTTTCTTAGTCTTTTCAGGCACAGACTTAGAGGCAACACGTCTCCACAATTAATACTATCCCAGATGTAGTTTGTGCAACCACAATCCCAATAATAAACAGAAAAAGATTTGGTGCATAAAGTGTGACTGTTATTTTAACTATAAATAAGCCTGAAATACACCAGGGACTCTTAGTTTGAAAATGTCTGTGCTCACAGCTCATACAAACACATAAGGGAAACAAAATATGCACTCTTACAGTAATCTACAATGTGTTACAATATACAGTCAGTAAACAGATTTAGCATATAATAGCAAATCCCCACGAGGTGTCAGTGATTGTTTAGTGATTGATTTAACCTTTTTTTTGTAAGGGCTGTGGTCGTACTCTGGCACCCTCCAGTGCCCTCCACAAACAAAAAAACTATTGCCGTTGATTTTGCCAATAACCGATAGTTCCAAAAGCAGCTATCTGTGCCAATTAATTGGAAAAACTCTTAATCGGTCGACCGATATTAAATATCGATTATCTTCTGATTGGCTGTAATTATGTAGCAGTGTGCATATTTTACGTTCAGTGTGGACAACAAATTGCTGGAAACTGGTCACAGCATGCCTAGTTATGACACTTTATAACAAGGCACTGCTGGGGTTGTGGTATGTGTGTGGGAAAATGGAGTCTTGCATTCTGTCTTTTTTTTTTTTATTATTTCTTTGACTCAGCTTCACTCTCTCCCTTATTGTCAGGTGTTCCCTCTTGAGAGACTTGCTTATTGTCGGTCATAATCCTTATTATGCACCATATACACACAAACATGCACACAAGTGTTGCAGGTGTAGGTACACATATAATATTTCACCACCAGTCTTTTACCCACAGCAATGTGCAGAAAGAAGTATTAAAAAGAGGTCTTTCTTTCTTTCATTCTTTAATAATTCTGTGAACTGTAAATCAATTTTTTCTCATTTAAAGTTTTTTATTCCATATATATCAGCCAACCACAAGAGTGCAGAGATGTCATGGTGGAATGATTTGCTTTTGCACTGACAGTTTATGGTGCCAGTGGCAACTCTCCCAATTACACTTCCATGAAACCACAACTGAAATAGTTGCCCCTCAGCTATCACAGCCCCTCATCCTTTTTAGATGCTTTCTGGCAATAATGCTATTATCCTGTTGTTTGCATGTCCCATACCTTATGCACAGAAGGCTGCGGGTCCAAGCATTGCCCATGTTCACTGGCCCTAATCTTATCTTACACAGCTGGCTTTGAGCACTATGTCTTTTTGGTCAGTTACCAGTTTTAGGCTTGTTTGTTTCCACCTATCTCACTCATGGCCTCCAGGCAGGAGGTTATTGTCCGAAAATAAGACTTTGTTAGCAATTTGCATAGTTCTGTGAATAGCTTTGTTGCAAGAGGTATCATGGAAGCCTATGATTCTTTATCCTGCCTACTATCTCACACAATCATTTCGATCTAAACCTGTTTAATTGGACTGCAACATACATCTTGCTCTACAAATTGCATATCAAAGCCAAATCACAGATGGGTGGGCAAATTAATTTGGGGAAATTACATTTCATATGTAGATTGCACCCAGTTTAATGACTGGATTACATTTGTATGTGTGTGTGGTGTGTCTGCATGCCTACTGGATGAGGGGATTTGGAGTGCTTACTGTCTGTTTGTGTGGGTGGGTCTTGGTGGGTGGAGGTTATAAATGAAAGGTTTTTCATAATGCACAGCATGCTTCCGCTCACTAGTATGCAGCATGTGTGTGCCATTTTCACTTGACTGTAAAAGCTTGTGCCCAATGGCCTGAGGCTTGCCTCCCTTCCCCTGGAAGCAGTTCAGGTTAAATAACTCAGAACAGCACCTTCCTCTCTACCCCTAAACACTCCAATTTTCTGCCTCTTATGACACAGATGCAAGCTATACTTTTGCCCTGCAAGCACAGCAGTCTGCAGGAGAGCAGTGATGCCAGACAGACAGTCACAGAGAAAGAGAAGGATGGGAAGAGAAGAGAACACAGAGGAGGCCATGAAGAGTAATTTAGCTGAAGAGAGGATGGGGAAAAAGATATTGAGAAAGGACAAGGAGAAAAAAAGAACCATGAAAAGAGAATTGAATGGAATAAAAGAAGGGTATGGATAGTTGTACAAAGCATTCTGAGAGAAAGGGTGGGGCAGAGTACATCGTGGCTATGACAGCAGGAGAATGTTGCACAATCCCCCAGGATGATCACATGAAGTATTGCCTTATCACTCAAAAGGATAGTGTGAAGGACAAGAACATTGATAAGGACACAGAGAAAGAAAGATACATGCAGAGAGAGTTTATGGGAACCACAGGATTCTGATTATCAGAATCAGAATCAGAGTGAGCTTCATTACCAAATATGCTTACACATACTGTACAAGGAATGTGTCTTGGTGACAGAAGCTTCCAGTGCACAAACAATACAACGACAAGACAGAGATAATAATAAAAACTAATAGAATAAAAAGTGAATAGAAAATATAAGTATATTTAGAAATACACAATAAGACTAATATATATATACACTATATTGCCAAAAGTATTCGCTCATCTGCCTTTAGACACATATGAACTTAAGTGACATCCCATTCCTAATCCATAGGGTTTAATATGACGTCGGCCCACCCTTTGCAGCTATAACAGCTTCAACTCTTCTGGGAAGGCTTTCCACAAGGTTTAGGAGTGTGTTTATGGGAATTTTTGATCATTCTTCCAGAAGCGCATTTGTGAGGTCAGACACTGATGTTGGACGAGAAGGCCTGGCTCGCAGTCTTCACTCTAATTCATCCCAATGGTGCTCTATCGGGTTGAGGTCAGGACTCTGTGCAGGCCAGTCAAGTTCTTCCACACCAAACTCGCTCATCCATGTCTTTATGGACCTTGCTTTGTGCACTGGTGTGCAGTCATGTTGGAACAGGAAGGGGCCATCCCCAAACTGTTCCCACAAAGTTGGGAGCATGGAATTGTCCAAAATCTCTTGGTATGCTGAAGCATTCAGAGTTCCTTTCACTGGAACTAAGGGGCCAAGCCCAGCTCCTGAAAAACAACCCCACACCATAATCCCCCTCCACCAAACTTCACAGTTGGCAAAATGCAGTCAGACAAGGACCATTCTCCTGGCAACCGCCAAACCCAGGCTCCTCCATCAGATTGCCAGATGGAGAAGCGTGATTCGTCACTCCAGAGAACGCGTCTCCACTGCTCTAGAGTCCAGTGGTGGCGTGCTTTACACCACTGCATCCGACGCTTTGCATTGCACTTCGTGATGTATGGCTTGGATGCAGCTGCTCGGCCATGGAAACCCATTCCATGAAGCTCTCTACGAACTGTTCTTGAGCTAATCTGAAGGCCACATGAACTTTGGAGGTCTGTAGCAATTGACTCTGCAGAAAGTTGGCAACCTCTGCGCACTATGCGCCTCAGCATCCGCTGACCCCACTCTGTCATTTTACCTGGCCTGCCACTTTGTGGCTGAGTTGCTGTCATTCCCAATCGCTTCCACTTTGTTATAATACCACTGACAGTTGACTGTGGAATATTTAGTAGCGAGGAAATTTCACGACTGGACTTGTTGCACAGGTGGCATCCTATCACATTACCACGCTGGAATTCACTGAGCTCCTGAGAGTGGCCCATTCTTTCACAAATGTTTGTAGAAGCAGTCTGCATGCCTAGGTGCTTCATTTTATACACCTGTGGCCATGGAAGTGATTGGAACACCTGAATTCAATTATTTGGATGGGTGAGCGAATACTTTTGGCAATATAGTGTATATATATATATATATATATATATATATATATATATATATATATATGTATATATACACACACACTACCGGTCAAAAGTTTTGAAACACTTGACTGAAATGTTTCTCATGACCTTAAAAATCTTTTGATCTGAAGGCGTATGCTTAAATGTTTGAAATTAGTTTTGTAGACAAAAATATAATTGTGCCACCATATTAATTTATTTCATTATAAAACTAAATAAAGTTTTTGAAATTGATGACTTGGACCAAATAATAAAGAAAAGCAGCCAATAAGTGCCCAACATAGATGGGAACTCCTTCAATACTGTTTAAAAAAGTATCCCAGAGTGATACCTCAGGAAGTTCTTTGAGAAAATGTTTTGATTTATTTTGGATTTTGTTTAGTCACAACATAATACCCATAGTTCCATTTATGTTATTCCACAGTTTTGATGACTTTACTATTATTCTAAAATGTAAAAAATAAATAAATTAAAAAAAAAAAAATATATATATATATATATATATATATATATATATATATATATATAACTAAATAAAGAATGAGTGTTTTAAAACATTTGACCAGTGTGTGTGTGTGTGTATATATATATATATATATACACACACACACACACACACACTGGCAGCCAAACGTTTGGAATAATGTTAGATTTTGATGTTTCGGAAGGAAATTGGTATTTTAATTCACCAAAGTGGCATTCAACTGATCACAAAGTATAGCCAGAACAGTATTGGTGTAAAGAAAACAACACCATCACTATTTGAAAAAAGTCATTTTTGATCAAATCTAGACAGGCCCCATTTCCTGCAGCCATCACTCCAACACCTTATCCTTGAGTAATCATGCTAAATTGCTAATTTGGTACTAGAAAATCACTTGCCATTATATCAAACACAGTTGAAAGATATTTGGTTCATTAAATGAAGCTTAACATTGTCTTTGTGTTTGTTTTTGAGTTGCCACAGTATGCAATAGACTGGCATGTCTTAAGGTCAATATTAGGTCAAAAATGGCAAAAAAGTATCAGCTTTCTCTAGAAACTCGTCAGTCAATCATTGTTTTGAGGAATGAAGGATATACAGTGCTTGAAATTTCCAAAAAACTGAAGATTTCATACAAAGGTGTACACTACACTCTTCAAAGACAAAGGACAACTGGCTCTAACAAGGAAAGAAAGAGATGTGGAAGGCCAGGTGTACAATTAAACAAGAGGATATGTACATCAAAAACCCTAGTTTGAGAAATAGTGTTTGTCTTTTTGTTTAAGTTAATCATTAAATAATTATTTATGTTGTTAAGCCGGTTCTCACCACCTACTTTACCTGTTACCTTGTTACAGCACTGCCAGGGGCGGGGGAGACCCCTTTCCATCCACCAAAAACGCGGCGGGGCGTTCCGTCCGCCAAGGGCCGTAGGACTGCCTCCGATCTGCCTGGGGAGGCATGGCTGTCATCCACTAGAGGGTGGAGAAGTGGCCGAGGACCAGGCTATGACGTATCGGAGAACCGGCGAGTACGTTTTTTTTTTTCTCTTTCATCAGCTGTCACTCCATGTTGGCCTTTCCCTCTTGTTTTTTTTTTCCCTCACCTTGTCACCCTCCCAGGTCCAAGAGGTGGGGATGACCTTCCGGCAGAAGGGGCCGGAAAGGCATGGTCTTGAGTCTGACTCGGCCCCTTTTGGACTCTGACTCAACTCGGACTAGATTGTTTAATGACCCGGACTTGACTTGGACTTGACTAAGGTGGACTTGAACCCAACACTACTGATCGCAACGGTTCTTGAGTCAACAGCACACTAATCTGGTCCAGTACACTGAACTGAAAACCACCTTGGGACATGTCTAAATTCAAGAGAACAGATGAGTGAGCTGCTGATACTATGAGCGTGTATCGAGGTTTTGGATGAATGGGGGCTGAAATTTATGTTTCTATTATATTTAGCAGAATAGCAGAAAGCATAACCAATAAAACATATTGGAAACATGTTTATGACTTGATTGTATTACAGTTTTATCAAGGTATGGTGATCTGGCCACAACAGTTCTCAGATCAACACTATACCGAGCCGGTCACAACAGTTCTTGAGTACACTGAACTGAGAACTGTATCTTTCAGACATGTCTGAAATGCAGAGGGCCAAGTGAGCTGACAAGTAAGGGCATGAGTGTACAGAGGATTTGAATAAGGTGGGAAATGTAAGTTTTTTTTTTTTTTTACAATTATTATTACTATTATTATTATTATTATTATTATTATTATTATTTTTTTTAATGCTTACAACTATGGCTAGGTTTATTAAATGGCAAATGCTTTTCAGTCGATAGATGATTTTTTTTACTCTTGTTTACTGGGGATGCAGATTATATTTTAAAGGAATATTCCAACCAGAAAAAGCAAAAAAATGGGTTACAGTGAGGCACTTGCAATGTAAGTGAATGGGGCTGATCTGTAAATGTTAAAATACTCACTAGGGCTTTTTACACTGCGGTTACACTTGCAATTTTGAAAGGGGGTTAGCACTGCTTTTACGGGGATAACCCCAAATTGTAGTGCTAAAGGTATACAGTGTGAAACGATGCAGTGTTAGAATGTTAGTGAAAGTTGTTAAGCAACACACAACCAATCATATAATGTTCTTACTTCATATAATAATCGTGCACTGTTTATGTTCTCCGTCTGAGGGAAATGGATAAAATGTCGAACAGTGATGTCAAATGCGATAACAAGCGTGATGAAAAGACTTAAGTTTAAAGTTTAACCATGTAACTCATCCTCAATAAATAAGATTGGTGGGCAGACATTGTTTTCGAAAAGATAATTTTTTTATTTTTCCTTGGCCTGTTTTCCCATATTTTAGTTCTAAACTGAAATGGGTAGATCGTGTAGAACTAGTTAATGAAAAAAGAAGATTTTGCAATAAAAAATAATTCTTTATGCGTGTATTTAGTGGTATGTTTCAGATGACGAAAGACAAACAGAAATTATTTGCTTGGTGGCATTTCCACAGAGGACTAGCTCCATTGACAGGTTGACCATCTGTCACAAGATTTATTCATCCAATCATTGTTATTGACACTGCAAATATGCAAATAAGAATGTAAACTCAGGGAAACCTCAGGAACATGAATATCCAGGATTATTTATTAACCCAGGGTAAAGTATGAACAGTGTGAAACATGAAACAAGATATCCCAGGATTTCGTTTACCGAAGGATAAGAATGACCCTGGGTTGACAAAGTGTGAAAAGTCCTACTGTTTCAAAAGTATAGCCACAAGATACAAATGTGTTAACATGATTTTGGTGTGATATAATTTTTTACCAACCTTTCTGTGCAAAGTTAAATCCAATTTTACATCTTAGTTGCCATTACAGCATTATGCTGTAAGGCCTAAAATGTCCATAAAAATGACAATTTAAACAACTTTACCTCTCAAATAATACACAAAATTAAAAAAAAAAAAAAAAAAAAAAAAGCAGTGTAAGTACTTTTATGAAATTATAATCTTCACATTTCTGGCTTTAAATGCTACGGCCGATGGTGAGGACGAGGGAACCGGTGGAACCAGGGCAGGAAGTTGAGCAGAGTGAAAACTGCGGGAACTGGGTGAGTATGGCAATGATGAGGAGGAATTGGCTGGGACACGCATGCACGCACACACACACACAGAGCAAGGACTGACCGACTGGCAACTGGAAAGGGTCACAAGACAATTTGGCAAAAGACAGCAAACGCGAGGGAGTTATAAAGGGGAAAGGGAAATGGGGAACAGGTGCCACTGATCGGGATAAGGAGCCCGCCGGCCCTGCAAGGAAACCCTGTAGCGCGTGTGTGGCACCTGTAAACAAACACACAGACACATGTGGGGAAACAGGAAGCATGACACAACAGAGCAACTCACCACCAGATCACCCGGAAATCCCAACAAATGCTGATGATTCAAGTCAAGTAATTTTTATTTATTTGTTATAGTGCATTTCACAACACACATCATTTCAAAGCAGCTTTACAGAACATTATGCTGTAACACAAATTGAAGCTTGTAATGTCTTAAAAATCATCATGAATAAAATGCCAATATTAGTTAACTATGCGTAATACAAGTCATGGTTTATATGAGTAAACTGAGTAGAATTGGTTGAAATTAGTAAACTGAGTAAATAAACTGAGATTAAGTTTACAGGGGTCATAACATGAGGAATACAATTTTCCTTGATCTTTTGACATATAAGAGGTCATTGTATAAAAACATACTGTAAGTTTCAGATCTCAAAACTTCCTCCTCACTGCAAAAAGAGCATTTGTTGAAACCAAACTGCCAAAAACGACTTGTTCTCTACTTCCTCCACATTGTGATGTCACACTTTGGTGGACATTTGCATCTGACCGCCTCCACAACAATACATCAATGCCTACTTTACGTTTAATCACTTCCATAGCCCGCCCAGTAGTGGTGAGCAGTGAGATGGCAAATGGAGACCAGGTCGGTCAAGAGCAGAGAGCCAATCATAAGAGTGGGTGTTAGGGGTGTGACAGTTCTCAGTAAAAAAACTAACCGTACGGTTTGCCACCTATGGTTCGGTAAGCATTGGCTCTGCGGTTCACCTCAAGTTTAATGACGCATCTGGTGCACAAGGTTTGGCGAAGAAAACAAAGTGCCAAAAAGACAAGCACAGATCCAGCTAATGCCCCTGAATGGATCTGTAAATGGATACACTGTAGCTGTTTTTCACGTGGGTCAACTTGATGACATCACTGTTCTACACATGTTGTGTGTAGTTGAAAATGGCAAGTGAAGAAAATGAGCCACTGATAGAGAAGCTCCTGGATTTGCCGTTAATCAATTTTTCACTCTGGGAACATTTTCTTTTTGCAGTCAATTACAACAGCAATGGTCAAAAAACATTTACAAAACAGGCACTGTTTACAGACAGTATTTTATACTGGTAATACATCGATGTAATTAATCATTTATGCCGACATAAAGGAAAAGAGCCGCAGGTGAGCCGAAACTGACATACATGAAACAGTAAGTGCTTAGGCTGTTCACTGCCAGTGATATGTTGTCCTTCTCTGTTGATGAAGATGTGGGATTTCAGTGTGATTAAAACGAGCCAAGCTGCTTCTCGTATCCATTTTAATAGCAAGCTTATTCCTTCAATAGTGATGTAGGCTACAGCTTCCGAATGTTATATATGTTGAGTTGAGTTTAAAATGCACTTTATGTTTGTTACGTATGTAATAGTGCAGGTATTAAGTTAAAGTGTTGATTATGTAATAAGAGAAAACGGTTTTTAGTTAAGGACCCTAACAAAAATTATCCTTGGTTTTACTATAGTAATATTGTAGCAACCATGACTGTAATAACCAAGACTGCTGTAACCATGGTTTCTTAGCAGAAATTACGGCTTTAATACAATTAAACATGGTTTTACAACTGTAAAACTGTAGTTACCATATAGTACCCATGATTTTACTATATATTGTAACCATGACAGTAATCATGTTTATTTTTTGTTGACTTTGATTTTACTACAAATACCATGGTTAACTATGCTTACTGAAGTAAAACCATGTTTTTTTTATTAAGGGCAAACCTGAAGTGTTTACCAAATAAAGTATTCTTACTTTGGATTTGGCATTAGTATATTTTTGTCTGAACATAGCAAATACCGAACAGTAATGAAACCGTGATACAAACCAAACCGTGAGAAATTTTAACCATTACACCCCTAGTGTTTACTGTCAAGTTTTGAAGGAGAAGCAGCACCAAAACCGAGAGCTTCTGGTGGAAAACGATCATGTTTTAAAAATATATGTAAAAACTTTTACTTATATTATAAGTGAACCTTCTCTAGCTAGCGTTAGCATTGCTCTTCTTCATGTACTTTAAGTACCAATTTTACAGTGGTGTTAGATGCTATACTGCCATCTTTCAACGTGGATCAGCATTATCGTCTCTGCTGCCCCCGACAGCTTTGGAATATCATTTGCATCTAAAAAATTTCGGTATTTGAGGTATTTCTAAAGTTATTTATTACTAACTATAAGTTAATTATAATATAATTGCTTTGCCTAAAAACAAACGTCAGAAATCAAGTGAACATGCTTCTATTGTTAAGGATAAATTATTATTGTCCCTCATATCATTAATCTTTGGAGACTGTCTATTTTTCATGTTATTTCTAAAGACAGTTATTAACTTTATTAGAGAACTGCTTAGCATAAAAGAAACCTCTATTATCTAGCGATACAGAATATTATGGTAAAGAAAAAATTTGAATTGTTTTTGATTATCAAATTTAGCATGTCCATGAATACTGTATTCACAGTTCAGTGAGCATAGCTAAATGTCACAATTCTGGAGATGTTTCCTCAAAAAAATGTGTGTTTGTTTATATAATTAACTGGATGGAACCTGCAATGGACATAGTGTTGTTTACATTTTTGTTTGCTTTTAAACGTACTGTATCTTCAGGCTTTAAGAGGAAGCTATTGACATGCATCGTCTGGTCTTTATATCCAGGAAGGCGAAATGATCTCCATTAGTATTCAGCCTCAGAAGCTTACTGTCTAATTAAAGCCAATCCAAACCATTTTATACCTCACATGTTTTTAAATGCCTGTGCAAAACACTCCTCAGTTCCTGACATGGCATTTAGTGACTGATTTTAGATTTTAGCCTTGTCAAGTGCTCTCACCTTTTCTAGCCAATTGGGCTACATTCAGATGACTAATTTCTAATTTCATGCAGTGGTGTGATCATGGCTTGTAAAAGTGTTCTTTTCCTTCCTCACAGAATGAGTAATTAATATTTATTTCAGAGTTATTTTAAAACATACATTAAACATTTTATTTCTACATTTGAAAAGTACCCCCACACATTTTGTGTGATACACCTGACCTGTGATTTTTCATACTGCTGGGTTCTGTAACCCGACCCTGATAAATCCAAGACTCCTCTCCTCTATTCCTCTCCTTCTTTTGATTCTCTGTGTTCAGACAGAGATATCTGCACTTATTTTCCCATAGCTCCTTAAAAGGACTTACTGCCATCCTCTTTAAACTAATAGGCCCCTTCCTGCATCCTTCTGAAGCCATTTTGTCGAGAGAAGACAAAGTCTTTTAAAGCTTCAGCAGCCCTAGCGTTTGCTCATCTGGCATGTCCACTTGGAATTAGCAAGAACAATACAATGTATTCAGATTGAAAAAAAATCCTCATTGATGCAGTTCACTAGTGAACATTTAAAAGAATAGTTGACCCAAAAATGCCAATTCTCTCATCATTTACTCCTTATACCTTAGAGTATTTGAATTTCTTTCACACAAACAAAGATATTTTAATGGAGATATGATGTCTGTTTGTCCATACAATGCAAGTGAACAGTGACCACATTTTCAAGGTCCTAAAACGACATAAAAATAAGACAAAGATAAGACTCTAATGGTTTAATCCATGTTTTCTAAAGCGATCCATTCGGTTTTGGGTGAGAACAGACCAAAATACAACTCCTTTTTATTATAAATCTTGACATCAGCAGTCTGCTTGGTGATCATGATTTCAAGCTTGATTACACATCCTAGTAGTCTGTTATAAATGGTGGTCGGAGAATGCTCCAAATGGGCAGGGCAGCTCTAAGTGGGACTAAAGCAATGTTTGCAATATAGGCTTTTATAAAAAATAAATAAATAAATAAATAAATAATAAAAAAATTATGTCATGAAATAGACGTCTGTCGGACTTGATTAAAGTTACACACGCCTCGATGTCCAGTACATCTGACTGAATCCAGATGATCTCCATTCTGTGTAAATTAATTACAATTTGAATGTAAATGCTATATTCCTCCTCATGTACATGGGATTTTATGATGATTAATTTTGTAATAGTTCGCAATGCCCCACTTCTGATAAATATTTTATAGTTTATGGCCATTATCACAGGTAAAAATCAATGTAGGAACCCAGAGAACATTATTTACTGAATAAAGCCGCAGGTCTGTATGCTATCAGTCAAAGCTCAATGTGAGCTTGCCGTTAAATCCACACGGATGCACGTCTCTCTGCCCTGCAGAAGCAGCATGAAACAAACTTACAGTACCTGAGGGAGTAACAGCTAGTCTTCGCATGTGATATTTTTAACAGTGTTTTCTGAAGAAAGATACTTAATCCGGATACTTAAAGGCATTTTACACGACACGCGCAAGCTTTTGCGATCTGGAAGTATGTAGCACAAGCACAACAATGCCCGCAACTCCTCCAGCTCAATGCAAGAGAGTAAAAATTTATCTCAGTGACGTCATTCCTGTAAATAGCTTATTATACTATTCTGTGCTGCTTGTAAGTGATATAAAAAATTAAAATAAATAATAAATAAAAAAAAATATTTTATATCTCCATAAAAAAGTTTAACCATGTAACTCATCCTCAATAAATAAGATTGGTGGGCAGACATTGTTTTAGTTCTAAACTGAAATGGGTAGATCGTGTAGAACTAGTTAATGAAAAAAGAAGATTTTGCAATAAAAAATAAATAAAAGGCACACCTGGAGTAGCCAATGTCTGTCAGCTTCAATTGTATACTGTATACTGCTTTGGGTGTCTGTTGGCTTCAGATGTTGTTTACACAATCATTTTGTAGTTCTTATTCAATTGCAGAGTACATCAAAACTTACGCTAGTGAACACATTTTAGCCAAAGGTGACTTCGCCTCGACAACATTATGCAATCTGAATTATTAAATATTTTTTGTTTGATTACTCAATTAATCGTCAGAATAATCAATAGATTACTCGATTACAAAAATATTTGATAGTGAAAGATCACATGTATGGAAATGTATATGTGAAATTTGTGTATGTGAGGTGTTAAATGATTTTAAGTCTCAATTATTGTTTTAATTGATGGAGCTATGTACATGTCAAATTTCTGTAAATCCAGTAAGATTGCACTGTAATTCCACATATTTAGGATCACAGTCCCTACCTGTATTTGCATCATGTTTATTTCCAGCTATAGTACTGCACTGTTATTCCTGAGATACAAATAGGCCAAAATATAACCTGATGAATGTTTGTTGCACATAGTATGTGTAAATATGGCATATTATATATTATTCTACTATATTGTACCTGGTTAATGAGCATCAGTAGATGATTTGTGTACACATTTATGTCCACAATTATTTTCTTTCTTGTTTACAGCATGTTCATTTTAAGTATTTTACTATGCACTGCACATTAGAAGGAGGTGAACTTTACTGAGGTGAGTGAACCTACCTTTTAAAGGTGTATTACTATATGCAATTTTAAAATATATATTATGGTTTTATTTTAACTTGTTAATATTATTATTTTGGTGCCTCTGTGACTGTTAATGTTCTTAGACAGTCAAATAATTAGATGCCCATGAGGAAGATAGTGATCACTTAAACAGTGCATTATAAATAGTTTTTATTTTCATTTCTACATCATATGTAGGGAGGGACATCCCTCTGTACTCAATTCACATTACTGGCATGAGAGACTAAATGGCATAAGCAGATCTTGACAGGAATGAATGCAAGTACTTTTCTGTTTGGCAATAACGTAAGCACAATTTAAATTCTTGTTGTAACGCAGTGGTTGATTGTCATGTGAGGGATGGTCCTTCTGCTTTCCAGGATGCTTTCAGGATGGATTAGCATTTACACCTCAAATACGATGTGGTCACATGCATGTGATCCAATCACAAAACCTTGCTTCATGGTCACAACCATAAGCGCTATGTTTGGAGAGGGGTCAACTTGGCCTATAGTGAAAAGAATACCATCCCCACTGTGAAGCATGGTGGTGGTTCACTGATGTTTTGGGGGTGTGTGAGCTCTAAAGGCACGGGGAATCTTGTGAAAATTGATGGCAAGATGAATGCAACATGTTATCAGACAATTTAAATTCTTCTGCACGAAAGCTGCGCATGGGATGCTCTTGGACTTTCCAGCATGACAGTGACCCTAAGCACCAAGTCCAAGTTGACCCTCCAGTGGTTACAGGCTCTGGAGTGGCCATCACAGTCCCCTGACCTTAATTTCATCAAGCCAATCTGGGGAGATCTCAAACGTGCAGTTCATGCAAGACGACCAAAGACTTTGCATGACCTGGAGGCATTTTGCCAAGACGAATGGGCAGCTATACCACCTGCAAGAAATTGGGGCCTCATAGACAACTATTACAAAAGACTGCACGCTGTCATTGATGCTAAAGGGGGCAATACACAGTATTAAGAACTAAGGGTATGCAGACTTTTGAACATCGGTCATTTCATTTTTTTCTTTGTTGCCATGTTTTGTTTTGTGATTGTGCCATTCTGTTATAACCTACAGTTGAATATGAATCCCATAAGAAATAAAAGAAATGTGTTTTGCCTGCTCACTCATGTTTTCTTAAAAAATGGTACATATATTACCAGTTCTCCAAGGGTATGCAAAATTTTGAGCACAACTGTATATATAAAAATCAAAAACAATATTTGATTACAATTTCTTGATGACAATGCACATCCTTTGCATATTTCCACATGCCACTTGAGATTTCTAACGTGGATTCAACATAGTGTAGCAACAAATTAATGACAAATTAACAACAATTTATGTCAACAAAAAAACAAAAAACAACAACAAAAAAAAAAACATGTTAAAGTTGTAACATATACAACAATTAACGTGAACTCTGTGAACTCTTGCTGCCATCGCAGCTCGTCTCTACAACCGTCTCACGTGCGTAATGGATAGTGGAAGATCTCTCCATCTACTTGCTGCACAAGTCCCTCCCACTTGGAGGTGCCCACCCACTTGCGGCATAAACCCTCCCACTTGGAGGTCTCTGTTCTCACTCAGAACCGATTGGATCGCTTCAGAGGACATGGGTTAAGCCACTGGAGTCTTATGGATTACCTTTATTCTGCCTTTATGTCCTTTTTGGAGCTTGTAAATTTGGTCACCATTCACTTGCATTGTATGGACAAAAACACTTCATATCTCCATTAAAATATCTTTGTTTGTGTTCTGTAGAAGAAAGAATTTCATATGTGTTTGAGATGACATAAGGGTGAGTATTGAGAGAAATGATGAGAGAATTATAATTTTTGAACTTTTTCTTTTAGGGCACTCATTCTTCACTGACCTCTTTCATGCAAAAATTATTTTTTTATTTTTTTTATTTTTTTGAGCTTCAGTAGTTTCAGTTGTCTGGGAGAGTTGTGTATTTATTTTTGGCCTATCCTCTGTGGGACTGTAGAGTTCTGGACCATTGCAATGAAAAGTTACATTCAGACAAAAACGTTTCCACCTGGAAACAAATTCATGCTTACAAGATTGATGCAATGAGCGCTTTTGAGAAAGAAGTAAGTTTTGAGTTTTGTTTGAGGCACCTAGGCCACATCAGTGACTATTTAGCAGAGACAGACCACTTCTATTCAAATTAATGGAAGAAATTGGAATTCCCAATGGCCAACGGATATAGAAAAGGTCAAATCTTACAGGTAAAATCATCTTTTAGATACAGACATCACATGTCAGTCAACTCGACAATGCACATTAGCTGAACCAGCCTGAAAAAATAGTGTTTTTTTTAGCGTGATCTGAGCTAAAGAAGCACAATTTATAATACCATTGTTGTCAGATTCTACTGCTGATTTTAAATATGTTCTTTGATTGTAATCTTGACCAACCATTTGAAGAATGTGGTCTTTCCCCATTCAAGTATATAGGAGCTGTATTTTTATGCAACTTGTTTACATAGAAAATAGCCACCCAGCCTGCCCGGGAGCATTCCAAAGATGTCCGCCAAGTGGACTGACTTGCCTTGAAAGTACTTTGGCCACATAAACACTAATCTGTTTTTGTTTTAAAATGTTCACTTTCCAAAATTGTTTTCCAAGGTATGCGATAATGGAGAGTGTTTTCAAAATGCTCAGTTTTCGGTGGAGGAAAACACCATTCTAGTGTGGATGAAAGGCATCCGGTCGTGGACCGACACTGTCACACCAATGAATGAGGTTTTTTTTTTTTTTTTTTTTTTTTTGTGCTGGTCTTTATATATATATTTTTGATATCAGCCATTTAAGTTAAGCCCACTCCTCAATGTTAAAACAAAACCATTGTGGTTGGTCTCACTTTACATGTCAGTCAGGCAGTGTCTTCCTGTTTAAGTGTGCAGTTCCTGGCTCTTCTCTGCACAACCTTACCCTGCACATACTGAATCACAGTAGGCTACATTATTACCCACCACAAAGCACTTTCGTCTGACACTCATCTATTTTGTTTGAACTTTGGGACTTCCACCGTATTGCCTTAAGATTCGTGTGAGTTGAAGGTTGTAACCTATCCCTGTTGGTGCAATGAGTGGTTCTTTGGATTTGAACACACACAATACAAACACACATAGGCCCTACAAATTAACAAAAGAAGAAATCTACACATATGCTGTAAAGACAAGTCAGGTGTCTACATAGAGTTTAACGTGACAATTTTGAATTTTCTGGCAAAATTGTTATGCCTTATATTTAGCAACATTTTTGTCATTTTTGTCAGGCATCACAACAGCCAGGTGTCAAATAGATACCCAGGGCAAATACACTGGCTACAAGCAGTGACAGGCTCAGTATAAGCCCAAGATGTTTTCCTGGGTCTCATGTGGTTGTCAGTTTTTAGCTATGCTGCCTAATGATATAGTTGCCATGACAATCGTCATTGCATTTAGTAGTTTAGTAAATTGCCGTTGCAAATACCTGCCAATGTCAATGACAATAATATTTGTTTTACTAAAGAGGTGTGCCTATAGAGGTTCCATTAAAAAAAAAAAGATATATATATATATATAATAATAAAAAAAAGTTAAAAAAAAAGATATATATATATATATATATATATATATATATATATATATATATATATATATATATATTATTATTATTATTATTATTATTATTATATTTTTTTTTTTTTTTTTTTTTTTTTTGAGAGCTATGGCAGAAAGAGTAGTAAAGGTACAATGCCATTCCAAACTCAGACTAATAAATTATATTACACACAAGCTGCTGATGATGAGGACCTGGTAATGAGAAGAGAGAGGTAATGACACTTCATCATCCCTTGCAAATCACTAACTTAATGAATTTGATCGCAGCTAGAAGCTTTTCAATGCCACAGCCTGCAGAGGGGTATGTACTACAACATACTGCTCTTTAACAACAAACGACAGCTTTGTAATATCACTTATTTTCACTTATCTCTTCTGTTCACTTTTGTGCTGCTCTCAGGTTATGTAATCATGCTCTCAGGTACAGTATACTACCTTCAGAATACTTTCTTGCTAAATTCTAATCTATGCTTATGCAAATTAAATCACCGTATACTTTCAATTTAATAATCACCAGCATGCAGCATGTCACCATTTTTTGGCACCGTTCTGAGTAAATTCTAGAGACTGTTGTGCGTAAAAATCTCAGGAGATAAGCAGTTGCAGAAATAGTCAACCAGCCCGTCTGACACCAACAATCATGCCATGGTCAAAATCACCGAGATCACATTTTCCCCATTCTGATGGTTGATGTGAACATTAACTGAAGCTCCTGACCCATATCTGCATGATTTTATGCATTGCACTGCTGCCACACAATAGGCTGATTAGATAAGAAGTAGGCGTACAGGTGTTCCTAATAAAGTGCTCTCTCCTTGTTTTAGATATCTGATCCAAAAAAAAAAAATTGAATTGAATTGAATTGAATTGAATTGAATTGAATTGAATTGTGTGTGTGTGTGTGAAAGAGTATGCGATTATTTGTGCCACCTAAATTAATATTGTTTTTCTTGCAGTACATTAATGATCTGATGAACTGAATAGAGATACAGGTAATGTTTACTAAGTAGTACAAGCAATGTGTGATTAATACTGAAGAGACAATGTAGATAACTAAGGCAAGTTAAAAGTTTTTTAATAGTAATGTCATGTTTAAATGTGTTTTTGTTCGTGCTTTCAGGTCTTTTATTTTGAAATTAGTTCACTTCCTTGTCTAGTCATGTGATTATCCTGTTTCCCTCTTGTTCATGTACCTTGTTCTCATTGGTTTATAGTCTTGTTATCTTGTTAATAGTTTAGTCTTCTTATTGGTTCATGTTTCATTGTCTTGTTATCAGTTTTGTATTTTCATTGGTTGTCTTGTTAACTTGTTTACTTAGTCTGCGTATTTATAGCCCTCATGTTCTCTAGTCCTTTGCTGAGTATTGTTGTGTCCACAGTCCACAGTCCATATTCTGTTTTGTTTTACTTTGGATTCATGTTTTTTTGGATTGATTGTACTTTGTAAATAAACTGCACTTGGGTTCTTCACTTCATTGTCTTCATCTCGTCCTGTCTTCAGCCTGTTCTGCCTTGCCTGAACGTTACAGAATACTCGACCCCAATGTGAACCCAGCAGTTTGCCTCATGCGGTTATGCCAGGGAAATTGTTCCATGGAGGAATATGTGGAAGACTTCTGCGCTCTGTCGCTGTCGACTTTTTCAGTTTTGGGCTAAATGAGCCCATATCCTCCATGCTGCCAGGAGGCAGATTTAGTTGGACTTTGGTTGAATATATTGACTTTGCACTTTGAGTGGCTCAGCCTTCACTGTGGGAGTGGCTGATGAGGAACACAGCACTCCTACAGTAACTGTCACATCCGACGGTCGCCCTGATTTCGCCATCGTCCAAGTCTGCCAAGCCAGAGTTCCCCGTCATGTGCTCACGGCCCCGGAGGCCGTTCCCCTGTCGCCGCCTGTGCTCAAGGACCTGGTGACCCGCCGCCTGTGCTCCTTATTGAACTATTGTTTTATGTTTGGGTGTTGGGAGCCGTCCCTTGTGGGGGAGATGTCATGTTTAAATGTGTTTTGTTCATGTTTTCAGGTCTTTTATTTTGAAATTAGTTCACTTCCTTGTCTAGTCATGTGATTTATCCTGTTTCCCTCTTCATGTGCCTTGTTCTCATTGATTTAGTCTTGTTATCTGTTAGTTTAGTCTTGTTGTTGGTTCATGTTTCATTGTTTTGTATTTTCATTGGTTGTCTTAACTTGTTTACCTAGTCTATTTATAGCCCTCATGTTCTCTAGTCCGTTGTCGAGTATTGTTTGTAACGATATAGTTAAATCAAGTCATAGTCCAGTTTATGTTCTGGTTTGTTTTACTTTGGATTCGGGTTTTTTTTTTTTTTTGTCCTTTTGTAAATAAACTGCACTTGGGTTCATCGTTTTCTCGTCCTGTCTTCAGCCTGTCCTGCCTTGCCTGAATGTTACAAGCATAAAGGAGATTGTTTAGTTTTTTTTAAACTACTCACCGAGGAAATTTACCAATTAAATATTGGTGGTTTTCTCACATCTTCAATATTCAAGCGTGTAAATGCATATCTACAACTTTGTAGGTAGTATTAGTTCTGGCATTAGGCAAAATCTCAGAGTTTTCATTATATCACTTATCACACCTTCATAGGAATTATGGCAAACAATTTTACACTTATTTTTGATCTCCTCATCATCAATTACTGACACTTCTGCAAATTACATTTATTGAATAAATAATAATGGCTCAGTACAAATGTTTAAATGTAACTGCATTTTCAAAGGTCAGAAAAAACTGAAACTACTTGTAATTCTAACATCTAGTGGCATTTAAACACATCTTTAAGACTGAATGGAATTCAATGGAATCTTTAAGACTGACATTTCTTGTTCAAATTAACAGTTGACCTGGGGGAGATGCCAGGTGCACTGCACAGACCCTTATCACTTATTCAAGGTGAAGTGCTTCTGTGTTTCTATAAGCCAGTGCAAAATTTTCTTAATAGATGCGGGATCAGGGTTCAGATCTAACTTTTAAAAACTAATGGAAGACTATAAACTGCAAATTGATTTTGGACAAAGGCTGTAGGATTGTATAATTGGAATATGTAATAGCTTGTAAGCAAAACAATTATAGCAAAAAAGTAACTGTACCCTGTCAGTGCCTTGAAGACAAGATCTGGTGCCTTTTAGTCACTGGAAAACCCCCAGTGTCCTCTGAAACACAGGTGTAAGTGAATATTGGTAAATGTTTGTGTGTTTGTGCCCATGAGGCCACACACTTATATCAGACAGTCATACACAGGTGAGGTCATCCATTCTTTTAGCCTTACAGCTCATCTCTTTATCTTCCTGCCCTCTGGTGCCACTTAAGAGTGGAGGAGACAGGTGCACAAGAATATAAGAAGTAATCTAAAGCAGGTGTTTTAGTTGCTTCAAAGGCCAGCTGGGGACAAACTCTAATAAAATACTTTACTGTATACAGTAGATGGCTCACAGGTTATATAATGTAAACATATGGAGTCAGCATACGAGCAACTGTATGAAAAGCATATTTCAAACTTTATCCTGCAGAATATTGAATATTGTAGAGGGTGATATCATGTATGACAGGTCACAGACATTTTTAGTTAGGTCCAAGGTGGTTTGTTTGTTAACGCCACCCATCTGTAAAGCATAAAATGCATTAATAGTTGACTGGTTTGAACAACTGATTCACAGTAATCATACATTCTAAAGCACTCTCATGGTGTGATGCTGCTTTTCAGAGATTCACTCTATTCAAAACCACTAAGGCATGTAATGATCTCACAACATGAGACTTATTTCTTTGGCTCCCATATTTAAGCCCCATAGAAATGCAGCCAATCAAAACGAATGCAATGCAATGTCCATGAGAGGCAGCAAGAAATCATATCTTCCACGCATTACAAGAGGGCCTGATTCTATAAGGAAGCAATTTTTCAAACATAAAGGTTCAGCACTCAGCTGTTTAGAAAAGGTTATTTCAGTGACATCAATGAAGATTTCATGAGTAATTTATCTCTCGCTCACACAAACACACACACCTTAAAAATATATAAGGTAGAATGTGTTTAGTTTTCTGTAATACATTGTGCTACATTATTTGTCAATTTCACACACTGTACATCCATCTATATGTTGTTTTAGATCTACATAAATACATTCTGTCATCAAAGCTAGTGCTCTGCGTTGCACATATCTAATAAAATCTTGTTTCATTAGAGCTTTACACAGACTTCCAATACATAAGGGTGTCAGGGTCAGCTTTTTATATATGATCATGAAAGCTTTTTAGTCATGACATATTGATATGATGTAGACCTCATCATTTTAGTAGGGATTCACCCTTGTGCTCAAGCTTGGAAAACATGAAACCTGGCCTTATAAAATCACGTTACTACACCTACATTTTTGCAAGTGGTTTATATGTAGCTTGTTGTACGTGTCATGGCAGTTTCTTGGTGAAATGAACACCAGAGGCACTAAAATGACAACGACTTTTATTCCCTTTCACACAAATCATGAGTAAACGGCCTTATGCTATCAAAACACTTTTACTTTAGTACTTGACTCATTAGGCAATACATTTTAACATTTGCATAACATGAAAAACTGCAGTAACAAGCTTGTTTGAGAGCGGTGAAATTGTGCAGTAGCTCAGCTGAATGAGCATTGCACTTGTTACACAAAGGAGCGGGACACAAGTCCTAAAGAGCATGTGAGTTGACTTGTGAACCAAAAGTGTTATAGATGCACCACAAAATAATGTGGTTGCCTTAGCAATTGCACTTTTTCATATTTGCTTTTTAACATTATCGGTTAAGTTTAGGTTTAAGGTTTAGGGTAGGGATTAGTTGTATTTAAAAATAATGGTTTTAGTTCTAAGTACTGAGATTATTTCTAAATAATACATTGGTTAATGACATAAAGAATGTTACTGTTAAACAGGATTTCATCTACACCATTTCTTGAATCACAATATTTCTTTGACTCACTGGCAAGTTCCCTCCATCTCTTCTAACCATCCATCTATGCATGGCCTACGAAGGCATTTCAATGATCAAAAGCTAGCTATAATGTTAGCATTTTTATATGATCTTTGACAAAATTACTTTTTTTTCCAGTTTAAAATCAATAGGTTTGTGATTAGTGATAAATTCCTTAATTTTGACATGGTGTCACTGTAAATTAAATTAGGATTGTGAAGTGGCCCTAGCATTTAAGAAATGTTTTACACCTTTTGTGCTATTTCCATTTAATACCTGATTAATATTTCATAGTACTTTCAGTCAGAAATTTAGAATGAAGCATACCTGGAGTACATGAAACCAACAAAGGATAATCTTGGCTGTTGGAAAAACTCTTCTTATGGCATTGAGTTCCTTAAGGTCATGGTCAATCATCACTGACCTAAGGAAATCAGAAAGGAATATAGGAAATCAGAAGGAATATAGACACATCAGTATCTGTAGTGTTTGGCAAAATGAATATCTGTTGGTCAAAAAAAAAAACAAAAACAAAAACAAAAAAAAAAAGGTTTATAATGTGCTGTCTTTATGAAAGGTCTGTCCATATCCATTGTCCATTTTAGTACATAGAACTACATCAGTATATCAACATATTTTATTCCAAGTCCTAAAAGCCACAAATGTATTACCCTACATATTTAAGTACTGACCTGGGAAGAAATTTAGGGTTATGTATTGCAAGCTTTTCCAAGCAGAATGCAAGCATATCAGCTGATTCTTGATAATAAAATAGGCAAATGGGAGTGGTCTTTCAATACTGTTTGTCAGAAGATGAGCATCAAATGCATAGCCATAGGATGTCATGGCTTTGTAAGTGGCATCCATAAATATCAAGGAATGTGGATATTCCCAAAGTAGATTTTTCTGCCAGGGTGTCTGAACTATAATTATTAATGGTTGCTCTTCACTCAAAGGCTGGTAATAACAAATATTCTTCTGCAGCTCTGATGTCACTAGCTTGTCCACACTAACACACAGGGTTGGGAATGTTATTTTTGAAATGTATTCCACTACAGATTACAGAATACATGCTGTAAAATGTAATTTGTAACGTATTCTGTTAGATTACTCAAGGTCAGTAACATATTCTAAATACTTTGAAATACTTCTTCAGCACTGGTAGATTCTTTCACTTGTTTTGACTATAAAAACTCTGCCAGTACAGTAAGACAAAATACACATGTTAAAAATACATTCTCTGAAAAACCTAAATATCTTATGCAGTGTTGTAAAGTGAAATTGAAATTTTTACAGGAAAACAATACAAAAATTATTATCAAGAATATGATTTTTGCCCTAATATCAAAGGTCTTACTAGAAAAAAGAAATTATGATCCAACATTAATTTTCTTGATAAAAAAATATGTTTGTGCCTGGTAACATGCATGTAAAATGGCTAGAAATAGCATTTTAGCTTAGCGTAAAGCTGACTAGTTACACAAGGTTTACATTTCTATTTCCTCTGCTCCAAACTTACTTCAAACTTACTTCTCTGTCTGCTCGTATGAATGTAACACATCATAAGAAAGTGTTTCACCGCTGTTCAAATGCACTTTGGATCGCATCATTTATATGTATAAATGTTTTCCATCTGAAAGGACTAAATATTAAATGAAACAAATGACAATAAAATGCAAAATAATCTCTTCAGTAATCAAAATACTTTTTGAATGTAACTGTATTCTAAATACCAATGATTTAAATTGTAACTGTAGTGGAATACAGTTACTTATATTTTGTATTTTAAATACGTATTCCTGTTACATGTATTTTGTTACTCCTCAACCCTGCTAACACAGTCTTTTAAATCAGGAAAACAAAGAGCATTGATGTTCTTTTTGATTAATCTTCTATATTCAAGTGTTACATAATATCAACGATTGTATTTGTCCATATGCCCATGCCGTTCTGCCCAGTACACACTCTTCAAGAGAGTTTCAGAAACTGACACTCCCTGCTCGAGCCAAATTTCAATGAAGGCTAATAATCCTGGGTCAACAATTTTTTTTATTCCCTCTTCTTTAATGCATGCATGATGTCCGCTGTGTTGAAGCATTTTGTTTACCACAGCACCTGTACAGCTACAGTCTTTGATGATTTTGAAAGACACATAGGCTTTGCAAGAATTAGCCCTTGTTTTTGTTGGCTCTCCTTGACTATTCCTGCTTTCTTTGGTTGATCTTTCACATGCAAAGTAGAAGTAGTCTTTATGAGTAGACACGGGATTTGACATTGCTGTTTGTTTCCTCTTCCACTTTTTTAATTTAACCTTGCATGAAATTTCTCTCCTCCACAGAAAAAGATAAAACTTCTTGAATGACCAGAGCATTCTTTACTTTCTTTGCCAAATATTTTCAAAGAAAACTATTTAAGGAAACAATCAAACACACCCAAACAAACATTATATATATATATAAATGTATCCTTAATGCTATATACAGCACATTAACAAAGTGATATAAACCTATAGTCTATTCCTGCCCTAAGGGATAAATGTGTTATTTATTAATTTATTTATTTTTATTTTGTTTTATTTTCTCCCCAATTTGGAATGCCCAATTCCCAATGCACTCTAGATCCTCGTGGTGGCATAGTGACTCACCTCAATCCGGGTGGTGGAGGACGAATCTCAGTTACCTCCGCATCTGAGACCGTCAGTCCACGCTTATCACGTGGCTTGTTGAGCGCATTACCGCAGAGACACAGCACATGTGGAGACTTCACGCTATTCTCCGTGGCATCCACACACAATTCACCATGTGCCCCACTGAGAGCGAACCACATTATAGTGACCAAGAGGAGGTTACCCCATGTGACTCTGCCCTACCTATCAATTTGGTTGCTTAGGAGACCTGGCTGGAGTCACTCAGCACGCCCTGGATTTGAACTTGTGACTCCAGCTGTGATAGTCAGTGTCTTTACTTGCTGAGCTACTCAGGCCCCCTCAGTGTGTTATTATTAATAATAACACATTGATATGAACCTATAGAATAGTCCTGCCCTGAGAGCAGCTGAAAGCACACTAAGAGCAGCAGGAAGTACTTTAAGAGCAGCATAATGTACACTAATAATAACACATCAATATGAACCTATTGAATACTCCTGCCCTAAGAGCAGCAGAATGTTCACCAATAATAACACATCGATATGAACCTATAGAGTACTCCTGCCCTAAGAGCAGCAGAATGTACACTAACAATAACACATTGATATGAACCTATAGAACACTCCTTCACTTAGAGCAGCAGAATGTACACTAATTATAACACATTAATATGAACCTACAGAATACTCCTTCCATAATAGTGCCAGAATGTACACTTATAACTAATTTATATGAACCTATATAATGCTCCTGCCCTAAGAGCAGCAGAATATACACTAATAATAACACATCAATATGAACCTATAGAATAATCTTGCCCTAAGAGCAGCAGAATGTACACTAATAATAACACATTGATATAAACCTATAAAATACTCCTGCCCTAAGAGCAGCAGAATGTACACTAAGAGCAGCAGAATGTACACTAATAATAACACATTGATATGAACATATAGAATACTCCTGCCCTAAGAGCAGCTGAAAGTACACTAAGAGCAGCGGAATGTACACCAATAATAACACATTGATAAGAACATATAGTTTACTCCTGCCCTAACAGCAGCAGAAAGAACACTAATAATAACACATTGATATGATCTTATAGAATACTCCTGCCCTAAGAGCAGCAGTATGTACACTAATAATAACACATTGATGTGAAACTATATAATACACCTGCCCTAAGAGCAGCAGACAGTACACTAAAAGCAGCAGAATGTACATTAACACATCAATATTAACCTAGAGAATACTCCTGTCTTAAGGCCAGCAGAATGTACACTAATAATAACACATTGATATGAACCTATAAAATATTCCTGCCATAAGCACAGCAGAATGTACACTAATAATAACACATTGCTATGAACCTTTAGAATACTCCTGCCCTAAGAGCAGCAGAAAGTACACTAATAATAACACATTTTTGTGAACCTATAGAATACTCCTGCCCTAAGAGAAGCAGAAAGTACACTAAGAGCAGCATAATATACACTAATAATAACACATCAATATTAACCTATAGAATACTCCTGCCTTAAGGTCAGCATAATGTACACTAATAATAACTCATTGATATGAACCTATAGAATACACCTGCCCTAAGAGCAGCAGAAAGTACACTAATAATAACACATTGATATGAACCTATAGAATACTCCTGCCCTAAGCACAGCAGAATGTACACTAATATTAACACATTGATATGAACCTATGGAATACTCATGCCCTAAGAGCAGCATAAAGTACACTTATAATAAAACGTTGATATGAACTTATATAATACTCCTGCCCTAAGAGCAGCAGAATGTACTCTAATAATAACACACTACACACTACTAGGCTTTTTAGACAGTTTAGTTATTGCTATTCATTTTTTTATTTTTATTTTTATTTTTTTTTAGCCCTTTTTCTCCCCAATTTGGAATGCCCAGTTCCCAGTACTTAGTAGGTCCTCGTGGTGGTGCGGTTACTCGCCTCAATCCGGGTGGCAGAGGACAAGTCTCAGTTGCCTCCGCTTCTGAGACAGTCAATCCGTGCATCTTATCACGTGGCTCGTTGTGCATGACACCGCAGAGACTCCCAGCATGTGGAGGCTCATCCACACACAACTTATCACGCACCCCACTGAGAGCGAGAACCACTAATCACGACCACGAGGAGGTTACCCCTGTGACTCTACCCTTCCTGGAAACCGGAACAATTTAGTTGCTTAGGAGACCTGGCTGGAGTCACTCAGCACACCCTGGATTCGAACTTGCGATTCCAGGGGTGGTAGTCAGCATCAATACTCGCTGATCTACCCAGGTCCCCTAATTATCGCTGTAGGGTAAATTAGAAATCAATAGATATTGATTTTTTACAACTGGTACGATGCCGATTATTTGTATGTTACATGTCCGAGAATTAAATTAAACCGTTTTATTTCCAACATGCACTCATCCAAGACTCTTCGATTTGATTTATGTTAAGTGATGTTACATCTTTGGCGGTTTGCGGGATTTATCTTTCACTTTGTGAGTTCGTATCCATTTATTATAATGTTAATCCTAAACTAAACATCAAGCATTTATGTTACTCATCACACTTGAGCATGAATGGTAGTTATTTTGAATTAAGTTTATTCATTCAAACTACATATTACAAAAGCAAGCTACTTTACCTGTGAACACAGATTGTTTCCTCTCACACTCACTGTAATGTCGGTTTTTGTGTGCAATTTCTAAAATGCCCACCAGATGGTGCCATTTATCGGTGATCCGATATTACAAAAACGATATCCTATTATGGAAAAATGATTGAATATCGGAAATAAATATCGGAAAAAACGATTATCGGTCGATCTCTACAGTACACTTCCTTTCTAATAAATGTATCGATCCATGAATTCTTAATGAGGTATTGCAAATGTCCATTCCAAATTTTCTAATGGCTCTGATCCCGCCTCCTCTATGGTTTCATTGGTTGTCTCAGTAAACCAATAATTTTTCTTTCTGCCCTCAGAACAAGTTTGAGTAAGGAAAACTCCCATCTGCTGATTAACCTAAGCTTTCGCTTCTCTAGTGCTAAAATGGACAATTCAAAGAGAAAGAAATGACCAGCTACTGTGTCTTTCCATTTTGAACAGTATGCATTCATCACTTTTTGACAGTGACTTATAAGGATGCCATGTTGTTCTTACTCGCCGGTAAATGCATTCACCTGCTTTATTCCCGGTGGAAATGGAGAGTTTAGCTATTATATGGTAGCATGTGGAGAAGTGTTGCTCAGCTGCGTTGAAGAGTCAGGTTGATGGATGGCCAGCGACAGGCTAGCAATGGGGGTCAGTTATGAACATGTATAAATGCGCAATTACGTCTCTTAGCCTGAGTTTAGATCCATAACATTCTCTTTCATCTGTGAGATGCCTATTCCCAGAGGGAATAAGAGTGACTCAGTCTTCGTTAATTGCTGAAATTTTGATCTTTTCACCACTAGTTTTACAAGCAAAGATGGCATCAGAAGAGAATTTATGAGAAAAAATGGAAAGAGAACAAAAGAAAAGAATAAAAGAACTACATTACAGAGATGCACAGTACCATCTCATGGAAAAATGAATACATCAGTAATGAGATACTTTCACCTTGATAGTGGAATTAATTAGTAGCATAAGTTGCATGCTTGACTGTGTAGATAAGCTGCTATTTGGTCAAATGTGTACAGTCTCTTATCTCTGGGAAAAACTACTTAGTGTTATCTTTATGGCTTGACCTTTTACATGTTGGTCTAATTGGAATGCATAGCTGTTTTCGACATCTTTACAATAAAAAGTTTTTAGTTTTGTGGTGAGGAGATTTTCCCTTGAAATCATATTAAACACATATTGCTTATCTGGTGCGTGTTAATTAATTCATAACAGCATACAAATTTCACATTAAGATTTATTATAATTATGTATTACCAAGTTTACAAGCAATATGGTGTATTCAGAATGTTTTTTGAGACAAAAGTGCTTCTATTTGATGAGCATGATGCAAATGTTGTAGCCTTCCTTGTTGGTGGTCTCATTGGACTCTCAGAGTTGAGTAGCTACATGCTGTAGTTGTCATGAGTGCAGTGAAGAGAAAATAAGACTATGTTTACCTTATTTTGCACCTCCCCACTGTCTACCTCAACTCACAGTGGGTTGGATCAGTAGGTTGGTCTTTCAGATGAGAGATGCCAAACTAATCTTGAATCCTTCCAAATGTGAAGATAAATAGAAGGGAAGGATAAAGGTTAGGAAAGGGAAATGGATTCCTTGGATATCTAAAAAAAGTCTCCATTTGCTCTCCATTTAGGAGTTGTAGACTTTTAATCTACATTGTTCTTGCCCTTATGTTTACCATAGTTCTTCTATTGTTTAACAGTGCAATTTTTAATGCCACCGTGTTTAGGTAGTTAGTATCTGTTTATTTATAAAATACTAATTCTGAAAAAAATAAATAAAAATAAAATAATAATAGCTGAAATACATTTAAAAACTTTTGTAACTACAAAAACCACAACTACAGCTGAAATGAAAAAATAAAAAATAAAAAATAAAATTAAATCTGTTATAGTTTACTGTGATAGCTAAATGTTAGTAAGGGTGTATATTTTAAAAAGTTCTGCAATTGATGCTGATGCAGGGCACAACAAGGGGCAGTGGTGGCTCAGCGGTTAAGGCTCTGGGTTACTGATCAGAAGGTCAGGGGTTCAAGCCCCAGCACCACCAAGATGCCACTGTTGGGCCCTTGAGCAAGGCCCTTGACCCTATCTGCTCCAGGGGTGCTGTATCATGGCTGACCCTGCACTCTGACCCCAGCCTAGCTGGGATATGTGAAAAAGAAGAATTTCACTGTATATGTGCAAATGTATAATGTGTGATAAATAAAGAAAATTAATTAATTATTATTAATTTTTTCTCTTTCCCTCGTCAGTGCTGTTCAGGATGTCAGTGCTGTATAAGTTAAAATGGTTGAATTGCTGCATAGCCTTTAAAATAGAAAATTCTCAGTAGAATTCAAATAGGTTGCATAAGTTTTGTGGTCTGAGGTGCAATATTTAGGGTAGCCCGATTGACGCACGCACACCTGCATGCTTCAGAGAGACAGTAGGATAGCTTAATGCGTATTACTTGCTCTAGTGATTCTGCTGTGAATTCTGCGACAAGCACCCGAAACCAGGCTTCAGTTGCCCTGTGCACATCAGCATTTCACATGAAACATGTTTAGCACTTTTAAAGCACCGAAAGCAAGGCAAATATCATAAAATCTGCTTTGATGGGCCGAAATTTCACATTGGCAGCCACAAAGAATAAAAAAATAAATAAATGCAGGAAAAAACCCTGAAAAACCTGCTGAAAAACATATTTACATTTTTGTATTATTTATTAGGTTTAGTTGTTACCTGAAACTTTGTATTTTGCTAGGAATGGAATAAAATCTATAATGCCTGCCTAATTTCTAGACATCACACAGAAGACTCAGAATGTACTGGACTGAGCTGCAAGGGTTCTTATTGAAATCATGTCTGAAGCTTGGCATCTTGAGAGAGACATGTGTAAGCCCTCCTTGTAGCACAAAAGCTTTGTTCTATGCATGTGAAAGCAATAAGTAATGGAGGCGTTTGCATCTTGGCCTTTTATATTGTTACAGAGGGATAGTGGTGGCAAATACCAAAGCTTCTCAACAGGCTTTTGAGCCTCTTGAGCAGGGGTGGGAGCTCTGATCCCTTGAGGATGAATGTTTGCCAGAACAAAACATTTCTGTTGAGGTCGATTGTGGACATTATCGACCTAGAATGCCCGGTTTCTCAACAGTGAAAGAAGATGCAAATTGTCAGACCTCCCTAATGGAGACAGTATGTTGTCCATGACTCCTTACGATGCCCCTTCCAGCAACAGACCAAAGGAAAAGGCTCTTGATCAATTGAATATAACGAGTCCTGAGAAATGTGTGAACATCTAAATGCTAGGGTATGTGTTCAAAGCATGTGCACTACAACTGCTTTGTGCCATTCTTGTGTATAGTCAACAGAAGGCGCATGCGCAGACGACACAGAAAGTCCATGTGTCTAAAACAAATGGGCTGCACAGGGGCAGTATGAGCATACTTTGCTGATAAGGAAATTTGTATCACGTGCACTGTGTACTTTGGCCTTAAAAGATGAAGATGAACATTTCTAGAAAGTCCAGAATTTGAGTGCTTTAATGTTTATTGCCTGCATTACTATTATATAAAATAATTTTATGTGAAAATGCTTTTTATTGTGATCACTTTAATAGAAGGACGACAACAATTTGTCTACCTGAAGTGTTGTCTCCACAATGAAAAAAAAAAAAAGCTACACATAGCTCAGGCATGTCTCACCATATCTCTATATGAGAGGCCTGATGTATTTGTGTACCTTCAGTATTTACGTCAGAGACAGCGGTCTGCATTCATCTTCTCCCTCTGTCTGCTTACAGCAGAGCAAATTAATTTCCTCAGGGAAATTAAGCACTTCTATGCCATATAAATTCACCCACCCCACCCCAACACACACTTACACAATTACTAAATTAACCAGCATCACTTACTTGCTTGCACAGTTATATATTTTTTCTGACAATTACATTTTATATTCAATTATGGAGAAAAATTACAAGACATTTTACTTGAATTGTTTTGGGAAATGAGATTTGGAATTCCTCATGCATTCAGAACAACATACATCTTCACTTTCATCTGATATCTGAAAACCAGGATGCAGAATGGGAAAGCTGTTTTCAGTGTTGTATAAAATGTTATATAAAACAAATTGTTCATATACAATATATTGTTCATCTATCTATCTATCCATCCATCTATCTATCTATATTAAATGCTATGATAATAAAATGATCATGATTATCAAAGCATCTTATTGTATATATAAAAATCCACTTATTTATAACAAACCTGTATCAAATGTATTAAAATAGTATAAAAATGTATAAAAACTAATAAAATTAGTTAAAATTCTAATAATATAGCAGCAAGTGATGGAGAAAGTCCATCTTGATGGATATAGTATTTTAAATAAAGTAATTTGCAGTTTTATGGTGAAATTGAATTATCATCAAAGCTTAAGAATTACATATTAGGTCTACTTAAGAGCAAAATACACCATAACATTGAAGGATAGTTCAGAAACCTTTAGATACAGTTTGAGAAATGTAGAAACTGTTTTCTGCACGAGAGACATGAGTATAGTGCACTCTTACATAAATCTACCTGTCTTTTCATTCACATATATTTTATGTGTAATCCAGACGAATTGTGGAACCGAACTATTGAAGCCCATAATGTAATTTCCTTTCCTTAAAAAGGAAATTTATGCGTTAATTAGAAAAGATATGACTCGCAATTTAAACTTTTAAAGCACAACAGGCCAACGCAGTAAATCAAGCACGCATATCACAAATGTTTAGTTAGATTGATGTAAAAAGCACATTTAAATCTGACTCTCTGTTCACACTGAAGGTACATTGGAAAATCGTAAAAAAAAAAAAAAAAAAAAAAAATGTAAAGATTCATATCCATTAGCTCTTCATTTAATCTCATTCCTCTACTAAGGTGGGGTTTTCAGCTACAGTGGTTCAGCTCCAGGAATGCCGAAGTGACAGAAGAAATGTTAACAGTAAGATGGTATAAATTTGCATTTCTAGTCTATTTCACCACCTTCTGCTACTTATACCAACAAAGGAAATGTATGTGGGAGAGAATTGTTTAGAACTGTACTATGACCTAATTATAGTGCAATATGTAGCACTTAATTGTTTAATCTTAATAGTTACACAGTAAAATGAAACCACACATGGATTAAAGAGTATGCATAATAACAGTGAAGCCTTAAAAGGTTACATGGTTTCAATTTAGGCTCAGATCAGATTTGAAAAAGTCAGATTCAGTGCATTTGAAACTGTTTACACTGTCATCCAATTAACAGATCTGTGTCACATATGAGTGAACAAATCTGATTTAGGCCACATTTAGCTGCGGTGTGAACATTGTTATTGTAGTGTTACCGTAAGAATAAAAGTATGAAGGAAACAAATCCAACTTTCAGGCACTGTGTAAAGTCTAAAGGGATTGTTGCCTCAAATGCTACTGGCCTGATTTGTAAGATAACTCAATTTTGATTACTTAGTTTAATAAACATCTTGGCTAATTAGAATATTATGTCATTGTCTCCATTTTAATTGCATTGAGAAC
The DNA here is from genome assembly GCF_019703515.2 of Myxocyprinus asiaticus. NCBI lineage: Eukaryota > Metazoa > Chordata > Actinopteri > Cypriniformes > Catostomidae > Myxocyprinus > Myxocyprinus asiaticus. The sequence goes on from NC_059345.1 coordinate 53,349,013, forward strand.
TTTAAAAGTCACCAGTAACACTCGACACGTGTGCCCTCTTTTGAGTCTTTATAAAGCTATGCTATTTTTAATCAAATTACAGTAATCAAGTTATGTCTACACACACACACACACACACACACACACACACACTTACACAAATGTACACACTTATCTTAATCAGGCAAGTACTAATTGAAAAATGTTAATGATTGTTTTCTCGAGTTACCTCTCATTAGCGGTAACTGGGTGTGTCAGTTTAATTTTCTCTGCAATGTTAAGCTAGAAAGAGATGTCATTGCCCCATAGGCAAATTAAAGAACATGTTTGACATATACTGTGACATCCTCAGCCTAATGTGATCTCTGTGATGTCATTCATATGATTATTCATTGTGAGTATTTACATTAATAATTTATGTGGTGGCAGACTTTTTCCTCTGGTTTGGGCCCTTTTTAGAGTGAGTTGTTAATGAGGTGCACTGTGCTTCCTTTCTTTGCCAATCTCCAATTTGTAGTGAATTTCTATTCACAGAAAAAAAGTGATGCTTGCACATATCTCTTTGATATTATTGGCAAAATGAAGCAACAGACACATTGAGAAGCCTCTAACCATCTGTTATCCTCATGTAACAGCAGAAGTCTTTTTAAACACATTCATTCAAGATCACAAATGAAACATTTATGAAACATTATTCAATTTCCAAATCACTCAGTAGCATAAATATCCTTCTATCTTCTGATGCAGCTGAGATTTATGGATACTCTTTCTAAACTAGCTGTTGTAATTTTATCAAAAAACTGATTTTCTTTGCCAGTCTACAAATATCAACAGGTGGTGGTTTAATTTAATAGGAAACACAGAATAGGTCTATGCATGTTTGTTGTTGGAAATGATAATAGTTAATAATAATAATTTTAATGTTGCTTAGACAATACATGGTAAATGTAGGGGAGACCAGGGCTAGTTGTCACTCAGGAAAGTTGTCACAAGGGCTGTATCTCAATACAAATGTGTGTTTTCCCAAGCAAGATAAAAGATTTTACATGTTGGTTTCAATCACCTAGTTCAAATCCCTCTTAAATTATAATGATTTTTGTAAATTCTGAATTTATGTAAATGTTCAGTTTTTACCATATATATATACACACATACTACCGGTCAAATGTTTTGAAACACTTGACTGAAATGTTTCTCACAATCTTAAAAATCTTTTGATCTGAAGGCATAGGCTTAAATGTTTGAAATTAGTTTTGTAGACAAAAATACAATTGTGCCACCATATTAATTTATTTCATTACAAAACTAAAATTTTATTTAAAACATTTTTTTTTTTTTTAATTGATGACCAAATAATAAAGAAAAGCAGCCAATAAGTGCCCAACATAGATGGGAACTCCTTCAATACTGTTTAAAAAGCATCCCAGGGTAATACCTCAAGAAATTGGTTGAGAAAATGTCAAGAGTACATGTCTGCAAATTCTAGGCAAAGGGTGACTACTTTGAAGATGCTAAAATACAACACAGTTTTGATTTATTTTGGATTTTGTTTAGTCACAGCATAATTCCCATAGTTCCATTTATGTTATTCCATAGTTTTGATGACTTTACTATTATTCTAAAATGTGAAAAAAAAAAAAAAAAAAAAAAAATGATAACAAAGAATGAGTACTCATTTCAAAACTTTTGACAAGTAGTGTATATTGTGTAGCTCCTGTGGCAAACATATACACTATAAGAATTATATTATTTACCAAAAGGTTTTTGTTCTTAGGACAAAATTTTTTTTTTTTTTATATATTATTTATTTTTATTTTTTTCATGAATAGCATGTTATCACATTTTTATCGTGGCAGGTTATCACGTGTTTTAAATGTCATACATTTATACAGTTTTATATTTTTTTTTTTTTTTTTTTAGTTATTTTTTACCAAAGCAATGTTTTGTTATTTTGGTTTGTTTTCCATTTGTGTTGTTTCATGTATTGTTTTGTGCCAAAAAGTCAAAAAGTTAAAAAAAAAAAAAAAGTAAAAAAAAAAAAAAAAGAAAAGAAAAAATTCTGTTAAATGCATGCATAGAAACCTGCACCACTGGTTTAAATCAAAATCAAATCACTTTTATTGTCACACAGCCATATACACAAGTGTGTGAAATTCTTGGGTGCAGTTCCGATCAACATAGCAGTCGTGACAGTGATGAGACATATACCAATTTACAATAACATCAAATGAACACAACACAATTTAAAGTCTAATATACACATAATTACACACAACACAGTATACAAATAATAACATACACTGTACAGTATACAATACACACAATATAGATACACATTATTCAATAAAAAGTATATATAGTATATATAGAATGTACAGTAGGTTGTATTGTACTGTATTGACATTCAGGATGTCAGTTGATAGTAAGTTGTTAAGAGAGAATAGAATATAATAATAATATAATTTATGACAGTCCGGTGTGAGATATAAGAGTAAGAGTAATAAAGTGCAGTGCTGATATATTTTGTTCGTGGGAGATCAGGAGTTCAAAAGTCTGATTGCTTGGGGGAAGAAGCTAACATGGAGTCGGCTGGTGCGGGTCCTGATGCTGCGATACCGTCTGCCTGATGGTAGCAGTGAGAACAGCCCATGGCTCGGGTGGCTGGAGTCTCTGATGATCCTCCAAACTTTTTCACACACCACCTGGTATATATGTCCTGGAGGGAGGGAAGCTCACCTCCGATGATGTGTCTGGCAGTTCGCACCACCCTTTGCAGTGCTTTGCGGTTGTGGGCTGTGCTATTACCATACCAGGAGGAGATGCAGCCAGTCAGGATGCTCTCTACAGTGCAGGTGTAGAACCGTGTGAGGATGTGGTGGTTCATTCCAAACTTCCTCAGCCGTCTCAGGAAGAAGAGGCGCTGATGAGCCTTCTTCACAACGACTTCAGTGTGGATGGACCATGTGAGTTCCTCAGTGATGTGGACACCCAGGAACTTGAAGCTGCTGACTCTCTCCACTGGTGCTCCATTGATAGTGATGGGACGGTGTTCTCTGTCTTTTCTTCTGAAGTCCACCACAAGCTCCTTTGTCTTACTGACGTTGAAGGAAAGGTTGTGCTCCTGACACCAGTGTGTCAGAGTGTGCACCTCCTCTCTGTAGGCTGTTTCATCATTGTCAGTGATCAGACCTACCACCGTCGTGTCATCAGCAAACTTAATGATGGCACTGGAGCTATGTGTTGCCACACAGTTATGTGTGTACAAGGAATACAAGAGTGGACTGAGAACACAGCCCTGTGGGGCTCCAGTGTTGAGGGTCAGTGATGAGGAGATGTTGCTGCCTATTCTAACCACCTGGCATCTGCTTGACAGGAAGTCCAGGATCCAGCTGCACAGCGAGCTGTTTAAGCCCAAAGCCCGGAGTTTCTCATCTAGCTTGGAGGGCACTATGGTGTTGAATGCTGAGCTGTAGTCTACAAACAACATTCTCACATAAGTGTTCTTTTTTTCCAGGTGGGAGAGAGCAGTGTGTATTGTAGATGCAATGGCATCATCAGTGGAGCAGTTGTTGCTGTAAGCAAACTGCAGTGGGTCTAGAGAGAGAGGCAGCACAGAGCAGATGTAATCTCTGATTAGTCTCTCAAAGCATTTGCTGATGATGGGGGTCAGAACAACAGGATGGCAGTCATTTAAGCAAGTGATTTTTGATTGCTTTGGAACAGGCACAATGGTGGATGTTTTAAAGCATGTGGGGACTACAGACAAAGAGAGGGAAAGGTTGAAAATATCCATAAAAACACCAGCCAGCTGGTTCACGCACGCTCTGATGACGTGGCCCGGAATGCCGTCTGGGCCCGCGGCTTTGCGGATATTCACCCGTCGGAAGGATCGGGTTACATCCGCTACAGAGACGGAGAGTGAACTAACCTCTATAGCTTCAGCCGTGAGAGCTCTCTCCATGAGGGTGGTATTATTTCCCTCAAAACGAGCATAAAAAGTATTTAGCTCATCTGGGAGAGAGGCAGCGGTGTTCATGGCGGAGTTTTTATTCCCTTTAAAGTCCGTGATGATGTTAATTCCCTGCCACATGCTTCTAGACTTGGTGGTGTTAAACTGTCCTTCAATCTTGTTCCTGTACTGGCGTTTTGCTGTTCTGATTTTTTCTGTTTTTCGGAGGGCATAACTGGCTTGTTTATGCTCCTCCGCGTTCCCGGAATTAAAAGCGGAGATCCGCACATTAAGTGCCGCGCGAACATCGCTATTAATCCATGGCTTCTGGTTTGGATAGATCCGTGTTGTTCTGGTTGGAACGACGTCCTCTACACACTTTCTGATGAAACACATTACGCTATCAGCATAAAGCTCGATGTTGTCATCAGAGGCGGACCGGAACATCTCCCGGTCCGTGTGATCAAAACAGTCCTGTAGCATAGAATCTGACTGGTCCGACCAGCACTGGATCGTTCTGAGAGTGGGTGCTTCCTGTTTCAGTTTCTGCCTGTAAGCGGGCAGAAGCAGAATGGAAGAGTGGTCCAATTTGCCAAATGGTGGGTGGGGGAGGGATTTGTAGACATCTCGGAAGGGAGAGTAGCAATGGTCCAAAACCCAGTCCCCTCGTGTGTTGAAACTAATGTGCTGGTGGTATTTTTGTGCGACTGATTTGAAACTGGCTTTATTAAAGTCCCCGGTCACAATGAACGCGGCCTCAGGGTGCGCGGTTTCCTGCTTGCTTATAATCCCATACAGTTCCTTGAGTGCCCGGTCTGTGTCGGCTTGTGGCGGGATGTACACAGCAGTGATAATGACCACTGTGAATTCCCTCGGTAGCCAGAATGGTCGACACAGAAGAAATTCCAGATCAGGAGAGCAGAAAGACTTGATAGAATGAACGTTCCTCTGATCACACAAGGATTTGTTGATCATAAAACATACACCACCACCTCTGCTTTTACCTGAGAGGTCTTTCGCTCTGTCCGCTCGGTGCACAGATAGCCCCATGGGTTCAATGGCTGAGTCTGGAATCTCCGCAGACATCCAAGTTTCCGTAAGGCAGATAATGCAGCAGTCACTCGTCTCTCGTTGGAAAGAGATCCGCGCTTTCAGCTCGCAGAGCTTGTTATCCAGAGACTGAACATTTGCCAGTAGAATACTGGGTAGCGGGGGTCGATATGCGCGGCATCTTACTCTGATGAGAATGCCGGCTCTGTTTCCCCTTTTCCTCCTGTGTTTCCGCGGCCGTGCAGCACAGACAAAGGGCTCCGCTTGCGTGTTTGTAAACAGCGGGTCGGCATTGAGGAATTTGAAGTCTGGTTTACGGTGTGTAATTGCTGAACCAATGTCCAAAAGTGTTTGTCTGTCATAGACAATAAGGCAGACAACATCCAAGACAAAAAACATAAGAATTGTAAACAAAACAAACAAAACACTACCATGTTGTGTCGGAGCTCGCAACGCAGCAGCCATACTCGGCGCCATCTTGAGTCCAAAGAATTGTAATTGCTATTAAAATTGCAATTTAATTTTAATTGCAATGTTTAATGGCAAGTTCCAATGTGACCACTTATCGCTGTTGCGGCTAGTTGTCACAAATGGTCAACTTGCATTCAGTGAACTGTATGTTTTTATTTTCCTGGGCAAGAACAGTGAAAATGTTTATAGCTTTTTTTTGTAGCCAAGACTTCAAGGTATGTGGCTATACAGAAATTGGCTTATGTAGAAAATAAACCTACTCTGAGAAATATTCACTGAAGTAAAAGTGTGACAACTAGCCTCGGTCTCCCCTATACATTGCAAAGGTGTGTATAAGGAAATTACAGTATGATAGATCTAGAGGAGAGAGAGGAGTCATTGTCTCTCTAGAATGCTGATTTATTACACTAATGTGATCAGAGTGACCAAACCACTGAGAATGAATAAACAATGTCGACTGAACAATTTCTTGAGCCGAACAGTTTATAATGAGTCATTTCTCAAAAATGTCCTCTGCATTTATCTTTAGGCTGTAATGGTCTCTTGCCATCATCTCAGTTCCTGGTGTGTTCAGATATGGCTATGTGTGCTGAGCTACTGCTATAATGTGTGTTTCTGTTGTTTGTTTTTGAGATTTGATGCCCTAAAAGTCTCACATTGTGATACTCGTAGTCAATATGATTGAGCAGGATGCCTTGCAGAGAACTGCAGTGCTTGTTTCAGTCATGCTCGAGCAGTAATAATTCTCATGGCACCAGACCTTTAAAACAAGGAGACAGGAAGTGAAACAGTCGCTTGCTGAAGTGGGAGTGACTCAAACTGATTTTATCTTGCTAGAGTAAACAGCTTTTCCCCTGGGAGGTGCTACAGTACATAAATCGGCAGCATTCTAGAATGATGAAGAACAGTTACGGGCAGATCCATGATACAATGCTCTCTAATTCCTCCACTTATATATTACTGTAACAAGACACTAGTTTTTCACTTCCACTAATTATTGTTAAAAGGGATGGTTCACATTAAAATTGTATTCTGTCATCATTTACCCCACCCTCAAGTCATATCGTTTTAAAACAACATGAGAGGAAGTAAATGATGACAAAATTTTCATTTTCAGGTTGACTATCCCTTTATTTGTCATGATATATGTTGAGATGTTCGGACTGAAATATTTATATTAAGGTGGACAATTTATTTGATGCATAAGTAAAAAAAGGGCACGTGAAAATGGTTTAAGAATACCAGAAACCTGACATTCCAGTTCTTCTATTCAACATGACAGAATATGAAAGACAGATATAGAGACAGAGAGAGTCTGAAAGAGGAAAAGATAAAGGGCTAGAGTGTTTAACATGTAAAGATAGTACTGAACAAGACCTCAGAGTAATTTTGTTGCCACAATTTATCTGTCACAATGCTCAGGTTTAGTGCTCTGACAGCCTCTGAAAATTTTTAATAAATGTGTTGTCACTAGCTAACCCTCTTATAAGTCAAACCTATTGGGAGAACAGCCCTAAGGCATGGCTAGAATATATCAACCATGACTCATATGAAGACATCATAAAATGAACAAATGTGACTCTTGACAACTTACAGAGATATGAGCAATTTTGAAATAATCACTGCAACAGTAGTTATAAAGCATATTGATTTACTTAGCCTATGCAAGCTAAATCATTGCAACATGACTGGTAACTGCATATTGCTTTTTTGTTAGTAAAACAAAATGGATTGCAAAGCCACAGATTTATGTAACCATAATCCAAGGCTTTTAAAATGGATTGATATGGATAAAGAATTAAATCTTTATTTTCCATGTGTTTAGTGAAAGCATGCGCAGTGAGGAAGCGCATATTTACTGAATTTAAGATTTTACAAATCTGTTCAATTTAAATGTGAATGATGTTGTACCACCTCTCTGTTAAGCCCGTTTACACCGTCAGCGACACACAGTGACAAAGAGACATGATCTCATTGATTTTCAATGAGAGCAGAGCGACTTCCGGCAACACGAGAGACAGCAACATCGTGCTGACCAAAACAATATGGACCTAGCCCAACCAAAAGCTGTGGATTAACAGCGAAGATATAGCCTTCATAAAACCATCAGAGCATCCAAACAAAAGTATAAAGACAAAGCTGAAGCATATATAAACACCTCTGACATGAGAAACATGTGGCAGAGTATTAACTAAATCACAGACGTTAAAGGTAATAACGCTTCCTCTCTGCTGCAGATGTTGGTACACTTACTGTCTCTTTAGCAGACGTAAACCTTCAAACAGGTGAATATCCACAATATCACGGGTCCAGATGGTATTCCTGGCCACAAAGCATGCAAGGATCAACTGGCAGGTGTTTTTACTGACATTTTCAATCTCTCCCTCTCTGTCTACGGTCCCCACATGTCTTAAAATGTCCACTAATGTGCCCATTCCGAAGCAAACAAAGACAACTTGTTTAAACCCTGTTGCTTTGACCTCCATCATCAAAATAGGCACCATACATCCCCTCCCCCTGACCCTCAACATGGGAGCCCCGCAGGTCTGTGTTTTCAGCCCTCTCCTGTACTCTGAACTTGTGGTGGACATCAGGAGACAAGACAGAGAGCACAGCCCCATAACCATAAATGGGACCCCAGTAGAACAGCTTCAAGTTCCTCGGTGTTCACACCACTGACAATCTCACATGGTCAACACCAGTGTTGGGTGTAACGCGATAAAAGTAATGCACGTTATGTAATCAGATTACTTTTTCGAGTAACGAGTAAATGCAATATTTTTTATTTTAGACCATAATTTCTGAGTTACCTTTTAAATAAAGTAACATGTTGCTTTTGTACACATCTACTGTCCCTGTATTGCAAGAAATCAGGAGTAAAAGTGTGCAAACTTCGAGGAGGAGATGTAGTGCATGATTGGCATTGTAGTTCTATAGAGTTTGAGGACAGAGACTTTAGCAGAGACAAGTCACTTTTATTTAAATGTATGGGAGAAATTGGAATGCCCAACCAAGTATCTCTAGCACTCAACAGTCAATGGATGTAGAAAGGAAGTCCTGCCTTGCAGGTAAAAGAGCCATTCACCTTTTAGATACAGACCACTGTTTTAGAGTAATATGAGGTCAACATTCGGTTGAGTGAAACATGGTTGATGCATGTGTTAATACACACTGCATTAAAAAATCAGTAAACACATTTAGGCAGAGGGATTATAAAACTAGTCTTCCACCAGCCACGACATGATACACAGGGTGAAATACTCGCTCAATTCACTGACTTATGCAGCCGAACTGCTCTGTGTTACAGCTCCCCTGTAAATGGGAGAATGGGATGAGAAAAGACTCCGGACTGTGGCTCCGAGCAAAGTTCTACATCAATTGTGTATGCAGAGAAAATGTCTTAGTTTCTAAAAATTTTCTACATTTTTGTTTTATAATACACAAGTAGTTTTATTCATGAAACAAACCATTTTTATGACATTGTGGTAGCATTAAAAATGATTTCATTCAAGTTGTTTCAACATGCACCTTTGAAGTTGTGGTATCTGCTCACACCGTGGATCAACTCAAAACAAGCTTGCACTGAGATGACTTAAGTGAACAATATTTATTTATTCATCAGACTTATTCCTTGAACATGTTAGACTGGCATTACTCACTGAATTTTATCCTGACTTCTGAAGAACATCTCAAATTGACTCTGGGCACAGCATATGATGACATATATGATGCAGGTTCAAGTGTTGGACTTTTCTGCTTTAGGTAAGACAGTGGTTATTCTTCATTATTCATATTGGCTGCCATGTTGATGAAAAAAAATAATCATGCATATTCATGTTATTGATTATTTATTATAAATATGACGTGAACACCTACTTTCTAAATATCTGTTTGTTTACTATTGTTTTGACATGAGTGTTGTACAGTAGTTAAAATGATCTGTAATGTCTCTTGTATGCAATGCATGGATTATTTGTATGAAATGCATAGCATAGCAGAAGAGAAAGTGGCTGTGAGAAAAAAAAGTAACGCAAAAGTAACGCAAAAGTAAAGTAATGCTTTACTTTCCATAAAAAAGGAGTAATACAATATTCTAACAAGTTACTTTTAAAAGTAATGTTACCCAACACTGGACAACACACACCGAGGCCATCCTCAGATGGCTGACAAATTTTGGACTGCATCCCTGCATCCTAAAATCCTTTTACACTTGTACCATGGAGAGCAACCTGACTGGCTGCATCACCGCCTGGTATGGAAATAGCACCGCCCTTAATATCAAAGCTTTGCAGAGGGTGGCGCGAACAGCCCAGCATGTCATTGGAGGTGAGCTACACTCACTCCAGCATATCTACACCAGGCTGTGTGTGAGGAAAACCCAAAGGATCATCAGAGACTCCAGTCATCCAAGTCATGATCTGCTCTCGTTTATATCATAAGGGTCTGTTTGATGGTATCAGCGAGAGCAGATCATGACCGCACCAGCTGGCTGTGAGACAGCTTTTTCCCCCATGCCATTAGACTCCTGAACTCTATGAACACATAACTGCCACATCCCCACTACCACAGCACCACAACATCATTCTCACTTTGGACTCTTAACCCCTTGCACTTTACATCAAACCCAGCAAACAATGACCTGTCGGTCTGCCTGTGTTTTTTGGGTGGCACACTGCCAGCGGCTTGCCATGGTTGTTTTAAACTTTAAATCGTTACTTCCACCGAGCGCTGGATTGCTGTTTGAAATGACCTAACTCTCACATGACTTTCGTTCCTCTGTCCAAAGCACGTGCTTCCGACTTCTTGCGTGAACGAGCCATCATGCCTATGTTACTCGACATCTACATAAAGCATTGACTACTAGCAGGAAGCGTTTTTTAACAGTTAAAGTTTTAATTAGTGATTTATTTTTTACACCAAACTTTCAGTTTTCTTCAGAAGTCATTAATTGATCAAATGGATTACTTTTATGCTGCCTAAATATACCTTTAGGACTGTCAAATAACCAGCAGACTGATGGCACCTATTCACTTGCATTGTATGGACATACAGAGCTGAAATGTGCTTATAAAAATCTTCACTTTGGTTCTGCTGAAGAAGGAAAGTCATACACATCTGGGATGGCTTAAAGGTGAGTCAGTCATGAGATAATTTTCATTTTGGGGTGAACTATTACTTTTAGTATTTGAGTGCTTATGAAGTCTGTAACACACTGCTTTTCTTTTGGAAGATCTAATTCAATACTCTATAGATCACAGTGGGCAATTTAGTTTACAGGTGAGGTTTTTGGATGCAGATGGGGGAAATCTACCAAAGACTTTGTCAGGAGGATGTATGCTTGCATTTTTTCTAATGGCCTGGACCAGCTTAGGACTGAAGATCTCTTTCCGGTACCTAGCTTTTAAAAACCTCACTGAAGGTTATTATTAGTTTATTAATTCATTTTCTGGTAATAAACCTGTAGACAGTTTTGAATCTGAAACTAGTTTAAATAGCTTAGTTATTAATATTTCATGATGAATATATATTTATAAGAAACATCCCCTTTACAAGAGAGGCAACAGAGGGGAGTCTCCAAGAGGTGGTGTAAAAATATCTGAATAGAGCTGCTGACAGAGATAGGGGTGGGAAACAATGTATTGCCATGTATTTATTGTATATACACTGGCAGCCAAAAGTTTGGAATAATGGACAGATTTTGCTCTTATGGAAAGCAATTGGTACTTTTAGTCACCAAAATGGCATTCAACTGATCAGGACATTAATAACATGAAAAATTACTATTACAATAAAATAAAAAAAAATAAATAAAAATAAAAATAAAACAAATCTGAAGTTCTTAAACTACTTCAAAGAGTTCAAATCAAAAAATCCTCCACGTGCAGCAATGACAGCTTTGCAGATCCTTGGCATTCTAGCTGTCAGTTTGTCCAGATACTGAGGTGACATTTCACCCCACACTTCCTGTAGCACTTGCCATAGATGTGGCTGTCTTGTCGGGCACTCCTCACACACCTTACAGTCTAGCTGATCCCACAAAAGCTCAATGGGGTTAAGATCCATAACACTCTTTTCCAATTATCTGTTGTCCAATGTCTGTGTTTCTTTGCCCACTCTAACCTTTTCTTTTTGTTTTTCTGTTTCAAAAGTGGCTTTTTCTGTGCAATTCTTCCTATAAAGCCTGCACCCCTGAGTCTTCTCTTTACTGTTGTATATGAAACTGGTGTTGAACGGGTAGAACTCAATGAAGCTGTCAGCTGAGGACATGTGAGGCATCTATTTCTCAAACTCTGATGTACTTATCCTCTTGTTTAGTTGTACATTCCACACCTCTTTCTGTCCTTGTTAGAGCCAATTGTCCTTTGTTTTTGAAGACTGTATTGTACACCTTTATATGAAATCTTCGGGTTTTTGGCAATTTCAGGCATTGTATAGCCTTTATTCCTCAAAACAATGATTGACTGATGAATTTCTAGAGTTTCTTTTTTTTTTTGTTGCCATTTTTGACCTAATATTGACCTTACTTTATTATTTATATTTTTTATTAAGAAAAAAAAATCCATTAAAAATCCAAAATCCATTATTTTGGATATAGTGTGAGCAAATAAATGAACCGTGGACCGACCATGGGCTGCCAGAAAGAATGTATTATAAACTAGCAGCCCTTTAGTAAAAATGCCTTGTTGGTGGTCTGCTGGATAAACGATGAGCAAAACAGCAGTGAGCCGAAGGCGGTGTCCGCCAGTGGGCTCCAACTGTGCCACCAATGGTTCACTACTGGCCCGCTGGCCATATGTTAGCTGGGTACAACTTATGCTGCTCACAATACTGTAAACATTGCACATTCTGAACATTCTGATACCATGCATCTGTTAACAGCGAATATGTGCATTATTGTATGTGTGTACTGTGGTGCATTCTTAAATTGTTATTGTGTATATTGTGCATTATTGTGTGTAATCCCTGCTGAAAAGACAAGCATTGTTGGTCACCAGCTTATGTTTTGTTTTGGGTGCTGGTCCCCATGCATGGGATGCTGGTGTGTTGGTTTCCCCACCAGGCTTTTAAACTAGCTTAACAAACTTAAACAGAAAGACCATGCTGGTCAACGAGCTTCACCAACGAGGTTTTGTTGGATTTCGCGACTCCATTCGTGTTTTCCATATGGCGGAAATCATGGGGCCCTGCTTTTATACTGTATTTAAATCATTTATTCATCTATAGCAGGGATCTTAAAGGCCACTCTAGTGTTAATAGCTTATCCGTAAATCCAGTCTGCAAATAAATTTTTACCTTCTGTATTTTTGTTTAGTCTTTAAGGATTGTTAAACAGTATTCTAATATATAGATTTTCCCACATGGTTTTTCAGACTGATCTCACTGTGAATTCAGTGACTGTAGGTTGGAAGTTCTTCCGCAGAAATTGGTCTGTGCATATCGAAATTCTAAATACTGCCTCCAGTAACCAAAGCTGGTTATGTTGTCGAACGGATGGGCAAGTATGAGCTCTAGATTCCGTGTTAAATTCCCACAGAGTGGGATCACTTATCAGAGCACTTTGTATCAGAGCACTTTATATATTGATTGCTGTCTGGATGCAAATAGACTTTCAACCAGTATAACAAAAAATGCTTCTGGTATAAATTGCATACTCCAGATTTAACCTAACCGTCAGTGGAGTAAAAATTTATCTTAGAGGGAAAATGCAACCTTTGAATCATAATTATTTAAACGTGATTACTTCTTGGTTCCCATGTGACCAGAACCCACATCTCTGAGTAACACAACAGGAAAAATTCAACCCATTTGAAATGATACAAAGATGTCAATGGCACTTAAATTGTTGATGTCAGGTTTCCGGAACATTCAGTAGCAACATGTCGAGTTCCTGTGTGATCATGTTGGCTTTATTCAACATGATCTCATGGAGAGTCGGCATGTTGTTTTCCAATACTCTTGGATCAGCCACATTATGCTGTCTCACTGACAAACACCATCTCTTATTAGACATTTCTGCATCGGCTCCAGCACACTTCCCATCCCTTGTGGCATGACGGTAAGTGCATTGCACCAGTAGTGAAAAAGACCTGGGTTTGGATCCCGCATTGAAACCAGGAAGTAATCATGTTTGTATAATCAGTGACGAGCGTGATTCAGAGGTTGCATTTTCACCTCTAACATTATTTTTACTCTTATGATGGTCAGTTTTAGGTTTGGGGGTTGGCTTTGGGTTGGGGAGGAATATGCATTCCTCTTCACTGTATTTCATCATGTACAGCTGAAAACAACTCAATTCACAACTCACTTTTGGTGCCCCTCTGTGGACATCTCACCTGGAAAATGGAGCTCACATGTGCCCATACCCCCAACAGCTCTTACTGCTTTGGCTATTGGAGGCAGTGTTTCAGATTTTTGCTCTGTGAGATTTCAATGTGAGATCAATCTGGTTTATTACAGGGCTAAAACACAAATGTAAATGCACAATTGTAGCCTAGTTGATAACAACAAACAAGCCTGTGTGCTCACATCCATCAAAAAAGTTTGAGACACCAAAAAAGTTGTAAGCCAACTATACCAATAACTATATATAGTTAAAATTCATGGTTGTAGGGACACTTGCATTTGTTGCAGCTGTTCAACTGACCCCTGTGGAGACCACCACATGGCTAATGGTCCCCAGGTTAGTGGTCACTCATTCACCTTAACTACATCTATTGTAGGACACTCAGATATCTCCATATTTTGACCCATACTTTAAACTATAAATATAAACCAAACATGTCAAGTTAATCCGTTAAAACATATAATGTACAATTCTTCCTTTGAAAACTGTTCAAAACGTCTGTTGAGAAGATCCAAATCATGTTATCAGCAGCTTGTTCAGCATCAGGAATACACTGTGTACATGAATGTATTTGCGATAAGGATGTAGTTCCTAAAGTATATATTAAGAAGTCTGCTGTGCCAGTATACCATGGTAATAAGGAGACCCATGTCTTGACAGAAGTTGTCTACTTCAGAGGATCTGCTTTTGTGCCAGCAGACCATGTTGGTGAAAAAACCCTGCCCTACAGCCTTGCTCAGCCCTACACTATTACTAGTGTCTTTGTGATAGCCAAATGCTGATGATTTGAAATAATGGCTATTGTCCCATTAATTTTGACTGCTGGCAGAGACACATTGTCATTTAGAGGGCAAAATTAACACCTGGGGCAGCAGAAGCCTTCCAAATGGCTGAAGACTGTTAGACAGTTTAAGCTTAGCATTAATATCAGATTGAAATAGTTTTTATGGGGATAATATGGATGGATCCCAAACCGTAAACGCTCAAGATTCTGATTTCTATGGTAAAACAAATTTAAATATTGCTAAATGATTCTCCTGCCTGCAATAAGGGCCCAAGTGGGAAATGTTTTACTTTTATTAAAGCTGTTGCTTTTGCAATGAGGTGTACTAGGTCTCAGCAGTACTTAATAAAACATTTTAACTTGTACAGCATTTTTGTGCCCCGTCTTTTCTTTTACTGATAATTTATTATGTTTTGATGTAACTTAAAAGTCATCAGGTGATGTTGCCTTTGCTAGGCAACAATTTTAAGTTTTCTGTGGTTCTCATTTTATTCTTTCTCCTGTTTTCTTTCCTGAGTTTTGGGTTGTGATGTTATGTTGATATTATTTGTGCCTTTCTTTGCCTGATAAAACACTTGTTCATTTAAAAATGAGGGTGAGGTTTACCTATAAAAGCCAAACATCATGATTTAGAAGCTATTTAAAAACATGGTAAAAAGGTGACCACTGAAGAAGGTGACCATGTTTTTCTAAAGTTATTATTATTATTATATTTAATAATGAATATTTGCCAATAGCATGGAAAATACTAATAATGTTTCCCACTATGTTGATATACTTGCTCCAAAACAGAACTTTGTTGGCACATTCTTGAGTCTTGACACAAAGGCTTTTTAAAAAGGCATGCAACTTAATTATACAGCCTCCGAACCTTCCTACCTCGTTTTAGCCAAATATCAAGGCGGCACTGCATATATCCTTCATGAAGGCGGCAATACCAGAATACAATGCAACAAGGTGCAACAAGGAGGACGTGTTGATAAAAAAATATTGGTTATACAGTATATGAACTCATTTCTTTCAGTACTGAAATGTACTGATAAAAATAGCGCAGTGTAATAATATATATATATATATATATATATATATATATATATATATATATATATATATATATATATATATATATATATATATATTATTTTAACCAATATTTTACCCAATATTTCCCAAAGTTCTTAAACTTAATTAAATACTTCCTGTTTATTCTGAATTCAAAATATGTACACTGTTTAAAGATCGCTTATTTCAGTTTTAGACTGAAATACTTATTTGAGTATGTGAACTATGTACTTTTTATGTGTAATAAAGTATCATTTAGTTAGAGTGTCACATCTCTATTTAAATCAACTGCGAGTGTACCATGCTGAGTGCTTTTTGTGTGGTTTAAGTTTAATGTTCCAAATCAGTCACAACATTTTTGTCTCAGTACTTTGTATTTGGGCAGTAAAGTTCCAAAGATTACTAAACACAAGAAATAGTTGAAGTGGAACCAGGCAAGGGACAAGTCCATCTGTCCATTGCCACAGAACAAGTTTGTGTGCAAGGATCAAGCCAAGGGAAGATCACTGTTGTGTGAGTGTTTTTGATGATCCAAAACAGTCTTGTATTATTTATTCTGTTTTCGTGGGTACCTTTAAAGTCTTGACAGGAGACCCTACTGACACAAAATTACACAGCTGTGACATCTCAGGACCTCTGTTATAAAGTCAACCACATCTCCCATCATCCCCTGTCCTTTGAGACAGTAAGAAAGAATGCAGTAATTCCTGTTCCTTTGAACCTCTTATAGTGCAGTTACAGGGACATCCACCACATTCTTTTTGGAATGCCCCACTCCCTGGTGGGGCAGATACTGTATCTGCCCACAATAAATGTATCCCTGGAGTCCCATAAACTGGCCCCTGGTTTGCAGAGGCCCTTATCAATCAATTCCACTTGCCTGGCAGTTCTGAGGTAGTTGTGTGTGTATGTGTATGGTGAGCTTTGGCATAATGGATAGTGACTGTGAGTAGACATAGGACAGATACACAATCTCCCGTAACAATATAATTATCCTCTTGAGGTCTTAGCAGTGGAAAAGTGATCTCTCAAGCAAGCTTGTAGTTTTACTGGTGACATACACACTTGTGAACAGGGGTTAAATTAGGATTTTGGAGGTAGGAGAATTCTAAAATGTGGTGGTGATTCTGGTGCCCACTTTAATTAAAATGAATGGGAGAAACTGGAATGCCCATGTGACGAGGAGGAGGGCATGGCCGGGCCGTGATGGTGCACGGCTGGCGCTGAATCAATTGATCAGAGGGAGAGTGAGATAAAGGGGAGCCGGAGCCACCAGTTCGAGTGAGAGAGAGAAGCACGCGGCCGCATGCATGTGTGTCTGAGTTTGTTTATGTTTATTTTAAGTTAAGATTGATATGAAAACTGTTCAGCTGGTTCCCACCTCCTCCTTGCCCATCTTTGAACGGTTACACTGGTGCCAAAAACCTGGGAAGGAGGAAGGATGCACCGTCAAGGAATCCTTGATGCTGACTGAGGATCGCAACGCAGAGTGAGTGCTCATCCGGTGGCACTGGAGTGCTTCGTCAACCGGCAACCGAAAGGGATGGCTGAGGGGTCCAGTACCATCACCCGGCATCGCATACGAAAGCAGTACAGCGAGCTGAGGGCCAGTCGACAGCGTGTCCGGGGGTGGCGAACCCATCACTCTCTCCTCTCTCTCTCTCTCTCTGCTTTCTCCTCTCTCTCTCTCTGTCCCCCCCCTCGTCTGTTCCCACTCCCAGGCACATGCGGGTCGACCATCTTGACGTGCCAACGCTTCCTCCCTAGAAATGGGGGGGTGGAGTATTTCATAGGCCGGAGAATTCCCTGACCTGGTGATGGGGGTATGTGGCACGCAGGGCAGGGCTGAGCGGCATCTGGGCAGAGCGAGGCTGGGAGGATAAGTGGCAAATGAGTTCCACCTGTGTGCCACACTGGTCTCGCGTTCCAGTGAGAGGTGGTGGGAGTATTTGAGGAGAGGAGACAGCCGCATACAGGGAGAGAGAGACGCATGAGTGATGTCTTTGTGTGTGACGTTGTCTTGAACATGTCTGCTGAAAAGCAGCATGTGTGGTGAATGTTCGGCTGAAAAGCCTTATTGTGTGACACTGAAAGTACAACAATAAATGTCTCCGTGTTTTGTCAAGCTGGTCCTAGCTTCCTCCTTTCCCAAACTGTTACAGCCAAATATGGTGGATGTAGAAAAGGAAGTCCCACCTTAAAGGTAAAAGAGCAATTCACCTTTTAGTTACAGACATCGCCGATCAATAAACTTCAGAACGTGCATGCGCATCAGCTGGACCAGCTTGGAAAATAAGGTTTTCAGCATGATCTGAGGAAAAGAAGCACAGTGTATTATACCACTGTTGTCATATTTTACTGCTAATTTGGAAAATATGTTCTTTGATCGTAATCTTGACCAAATGTTTTGTAGATTTTGGTCTTTCACAATTCAAGTAGATAGGAGCTGTTCCGCTTGTATCCATAGAAAATATCTGCCTTGGAGCATTCCAAAGATGGCCGCCGAGTGGACTGACTTGCCTTGAAAAGGACTTTGGTATCACTCTGCGATCTCAACCAGCAAATAAAATAATTTCAACTCAAATCAATATTTGATGTCCATTTATTTATTTATTTGGTAAGTAGTCATGCAATAAGTGGGATAATGAGCAAACAGATGGTCATTTTCACAATATAAACACTAGCAGAACTTCTCCTCAGCAAGTAGCCATGCAATTGACCTGTTTCAGTGATGTCACTTTTTCCCTGCTGCCGCCATATTTGTGACCATCAGTGGGAGGAAACAATTGCGGTGAATGGAAAAACACCCGAAAAACTATATCAAGAAAAACCTCAAAACACAGTTTTGAGCCATGCCAAGTCCCAGAAAAAGATGTATTCAGGTTTGAGGTCTGCACAAATATTGTGAAATTTGACTTTTGCAGACATTTAAATGTATTTTATCAATGATTCATCTCCGTATGGCGGCGAGTCTGTTGTGTGACTGGCGAGTGCACACGCCTACCGGTACATCACCATAAGCATCTCTCATTCAGAAGTTACAAATGTCTTTGTTTTGTTTTCTGCACTAATATGGTCAAAATATTGCAAAATGTCTGTGATGATCCCGTCTGTATGAATGTAAGAGCTGCTTTTAACTCATGAACAATACACAGAAAGCAACCAATGCAATGTGTTACAATTAAAACATACCTTTATGCAGTCTGGGTGTTATGAATAACATAATTCTATGTGCATTTCCATTTTAATTGTACCAAATCGATGATGATATAAATATAATTGACACGTGTACAGATAACTGACGTGTCTGAATAAATGAGCAAAGACCCACAAGTGTTTTTATCCCTGCTCTCCCCCTTCGACTTTGGCGAAATGAAGCCGTGTCACTTAAAAGATAAAACTTTATTGAAAGAAAAATTTAATTTTGGCTCTGGTAATTAAACAGCAGTATCACCTTTTTAAAATGTATAAATAGAAACAAAAATTTAGCCGACTTTTGTCGCATCCCACAGTGCAGCACAATGAAGAAATATGGAATTTTGGTCACAGACATTGCGGCGCGGTCATACAGTGACGTCACAAGAAATAGGTCAATAAGCATTAATACCTGCACATTGGGGTTCTGATCAGCCTGTTGAGGTTTATTTTGTGATTTATTCTGACTATAGATTATCCCTTTCTTTTTAAACAATACACTCACTAAATGGAGACAGAATTAATTGGAAGTTGGAACATACAGGCAATGGAATGGATTGACACACTTTTTAAAACTGAAAAGTGCTGAAATGCAGTTGTGGATCATTTTGGCCCAATCTATCCCCTGAAGGTAGTATGTATTGACTTTACTCTTGACTTCAATAATTGAATGGTCTTCAGAATGAAGACATAAGTTTTAAATTTAACTTGAATTAATCAAGTGATCAATCATTTTGTGTAATTAAATGAATAGCACAACTTACCTGATATAAATAATACTTTAAAAAAGTTTATTATTTAAGATATGATCTGGCTCAGCATCTAGAAGCTCTGCAGTCATTTTCCATTTATAGAATGAGCTTTATCATTGAACCCTGGTGCAAATGCATAGCCAGACTCTCATCATCAGCTTTGTTTGAGAGATATTTCATGCATTCATTTCAACCCTAAAAGGGTTTCTGCAGTAAGCTTGTGGTCATGCAAACATTTGGAGGTCCAAGACAACATTTATCTCATGTTGTGAATATCATATGTCAAATGTAAATTTTCTGCAAAGGGTTTAATCTGGCAATGCAATTTTGTTTTCTAACACCTTTAAAAAGCATATTTAAATTTTGAATAGCACAGAACCACTATATGGATTGATAATGACTAGCATGTATGCATTTATAATAAACCCAGTGAAAAATGTTTTTGAATATGTAAGAAAACACAAAATAACCCACAATCTGATATCATGAATGGTCATGTGCTATACAATTGTATGTGTGTAGTGAATCCTTCTTAAGACTTATTTCATCAACTTTTTAGAATCTAACTCTTTGAAAGCTTATCTAATGGTGACATTGATGGGTTCTCAGGTCTTATGGCTGTAATCTATTTTCACAAAAGATATAATTAATTTCATTTCAGGCTGCCTCAGAAGGATCAAAATCTTCTGAAAGGTGAAGCAGACAAGCTTAAGATAAACTGACCAATTGACTAACTCTTTCCAATCAGATTTTGAAATTAAGTTAGTTAACCACACACATTCACAAATTAGATTTTAAATATGTGCATGTGGTACACTGAAATAGTAGATTCCAAACTGACCTGTATTCACATAGCCTAGCATTGCTATGAGTTAGAATGAGGATCATAGTGTACAAAAATACTGTATTGATACATAGAATAAAGTATAATTATAGTATAGAAAGCATAAGTGATTACATCTGCTCTGTATTACCACTCAATCTTGACCCGCTGCAGTTTGCTTACCGCAACAACCGCTCCACTAATGATGCCATTGCATCTACAATACACACTGCTCTCTCCCACCTGGAAAAAAAGAACACTTATGTGAGAATGCTGTTTGTAGACTACAGCTCAGCATTCAACACCATAGTGCCCTCCAAGCTAGATGAGAAACTCTGGGCTCTGGGCTTAAACAGCTCGCTGTGCAGCTGGATCCTGGACTTCCTGTCAAGCAGACGCCAGGTGGTTAGAATAGGCAGCAACATCTCCTCATCACTGACCCTCAACACTGGAGCCCCACAGGGCTGTGTTCTCAGCCCACTACTGTATTCCCTGTACACACATGACTGTGTGGCAACACATAACTCCAATGCCATCAAGTTTGCTGATGACACGACGGTGGTAGGTCTGATCACTGACAATGATGAAACAGCCTACAGAGAGGAGGTGCACACTCTGACACACTGGTGTCAGGAGCACAACCTCTCCCTCAACGTCAGTAAGACAAAGGAGCTTGTGGTGGACTTCAGGAGAAAAGACAGAGAACACAGTCCAATCACCATCAATGGAGCACCAGTGGAGAGAGTCAGCAGCTTCAAGTTCCTGGGTGTCCACATCACTGAGGAACTCACATGGTCCGTCCACACTGAAGTCGTCGTGAAGAAGGCTCATCAGCGCCTTTTCTTCCTGAGACGGCTAAGGAAGTTTGGAATGAACCGCCACATCCTCACACGGTTCTACACCTGCACTGTGGAGAGCATCCTGACTGGCTGTATCTCCGCCTGGTACGGCAATAGCACTGCCCACAACCGCAAAGCACTGCAAAGGGTGGTGCGAACTGCCAAACACATCATCGGAGGTGAGCTTCCCTCCCTCCAGGAAATATATACAAGGCGGTGTGTGAAAAAAGCTCGGAGGATCATCAGAGACTCCAGCCACCCGAGCCATGGGCTGTTCTCACTGCTACCATCAGGTAGGCGGTATCGCAGCATCAGGACCCGCACCAGCCGACTCCATGATAGCTTCTTCCCCCAAGCAATCAGACTTCTGAACTCTTGATCTCCCACGATCAAAATACATCAGCCCTGCACTTTATTACTCTTTTATCTCACACCGGACTGTCATAAATTATATTACTGTCATTATATTATGTCTCTCTTAACAACTGACTATCAACCGACAGCCTGAATGTCAATACAGTACAATACTGTACATTCTATATATATACTTTTTTCATATATATTTTAATTTTTATTGAATAATGTGTATCTATATAGTATCTATATAGTAAAAAAAAAAAAAAAAAAAAACAAAAACAGCATATTGTATACTGTACAGTGTATGTTATTATTTGTATATTGTTGAGTGTAATTGTGTATAACAGATGTTTAAATTGTGTTGTGTTAATTTGATGTTTTAAGTTGTGTAATTATGTATAACAGATGTTTAAATTGTGTTGTGTTAATTTGATGTTTTAAGTCGAGTTTAATTATGTATAACAGATGTTTAAATTGCGTTGTGTTAATTTGATGTTATTGTAAATTGGTATATGTCTCATCACTGTCACGACTGCTATGTTGATCGGAACTGCACCCAAGAATTTCACACACCATTGCACTTGTGTATATGGCTGTGTGACAATAAAGTGATTTGATTTTTTGATTTTTTTTTGAAGTACTGTAAAGCAAATTGTATTCATGGCACACATACATTTAGATATCATAAACTAATACTTATTTTGTGTGTAAATAACCATTTAAAAATATTTACTTCTTATATTCACTTCTTGAAATTAATAATCAACAATAATCATTTGAAATTGCATTTATAAATGAATAATACATTGTATTAATGTATTAATAATGTAGGAACAGTGCTTTAAAAAGGTAAATGAACTATTAAGTAATATATTGCAAATGCATTACATTGAGAAGTTGTTATAAAGTGTTACTTACAAGGGTGAAAAATCAAGAGAGCATTAAGGGAAAAGAAAGTGAGTGGAAGACTTGGCTCTCACACATTAGCATTCCGGCTAATCCCAGAGGTGTAATCAATGTGGAAATGCCCTCTATCAGCAGTATGACAGAATAAACTAGCACGATAGCATATCAAAGTGCCTTGCGCCAATAGTAGGCCAAGGAGTTGGAGCTTTAATAAGGAAAAGTGGGATGGGTCAATAGCAACTATCGACAAGTCTGTGTAGCACTTCTAAGACATTCACTCTTCTCTCTCTCTCTCTCTCTCTCTCTCTCTCTCTCTCTCTCTCTCTCTCTCTCTCTCTCTCTTTCTTTCAAACTTTCTTTTATACAGAGCTTAGCAAAGAGTGGTGTGCCAGTAATCAGGCTTAGATCTGTGAATTCTAATGCAATGTCCATGGGGCCACTCTTTTATGCTGGGAATATTTGTGTGAATTCTCCTTTTCTTTCTCTCTCCCTCTCTTTAGCACACACACACACAAACACACGTATCGTGGTGGGGACTTCCTTCTTACTACTGTTTTCATACTTAGGTAATTATATTTTCTGCACCCTAACCCTGCACCTAACACTTCCACAAACTTTTTTTGCATTTTAAAAATGTCTTTAGTACATTGTTTATAGGCTTGGGATTGATGCCTTTTTCACACATCGATAATCAGAAGATTTTCTCATTGATTGTCGATATACAGTATATATGGGATTTTACAGATATACTGTAAACAGGGTTGCCCGTTGCACAATAGTCTTTGTGTTTTCAAATATATTTCTCAACACAACTTTGGTAAAGTGTGAGCGGCAGTGTATTTTAAGGGGGTTGCACACCGGACATGTCTGGCGGATGACATGGCGCATTCTAAAATGATCTATGAAGGTACATACACAGTGCGGGCTCGCCGCCTCCAGAGGCTGCTCAGTAATCTGCAGCGTCACAGAGCGCAACGCATAGTTTTCCATAAAAGTCGACCCAGATCATTATCAATAGGACAAAGATTATTTACTCTAGCCATCACTGGATGATATATTGTGAACAAGTGTCTTTCATATAGCCTACACAATGTATTTTCAGTTACAAGTATGTCTTTTTGTAGTTTGACATCTTGAATGAAACCTCTTCAAAGATACATACAGAGATATTGTATAATATTTTTTAATCTTTCAGTTTGCACAGTTAAACCAGTTTAATACACTAACCTGCAAACCCGGTCACTTTCATTCTTTAAGAAGTAGAAAAACCTCCGTAACTTTTGTGTGTATG
This sequence comes from Myxocyprinus asiaticus, assembly GCF_019703515.2. NCBI lineage: Eukaryota > Metazoa > Chordata > Actinopteri > Cypriniformes > Catostomidae > Myxocyprinus > Myxocyprinus asiaticus. The sequence continues at coordinate 53,372,815 of NC_059345.1, forward strand.
CATCCTATGTTGTAATACCAGTGCCTTGCGACCTGCTTCATTAAATGTTATATCACACTCTTGTGGTCTCCCAACGATATTATGCCAACAGACAGTGAATTGCAAAGCACGCAAATTAGGCTTCTAATTTAAATGTCGGCTAATTTTAATATATAGATGGCTCAAAAATATATCAATAAAATAACATGCCGATCAATAATCTATATATCAATATTTTTTTACATGCCTAATTGTTTATTATGTTTACTAAGCCACTTTCTTAATGGGGACCATTGGCTGGTCCTTAAAATGTAAAAGATTTAAAGATTGACTATCCTTGTAAAGACATTTGGCCCCCACATTACACTTTATGCAAAACCTGACTCTCACACACATACATATTCTCTCTCTTGAGATGCTGTTAAGCTCAGGATGGGGATCACTTAGAGGAAGTCTGTCTGCCTAAATGCTGTTAGCAGCACAATATGAGATTCTTGTTGTCAAAGAGCCTAGGATTTCAATTATACTGTTTGTTTGGGCCACAGATACATCTCGGCCACATTGTGTGGCATGTGTGTGCTTCTCACAGTACATGTGTTTATTTGTCTGCTTGTACTGATCATATTTGTTTCAGGTAAAACAGCCCATGTCCTCATCCTTATAACCCAGTTGAATCAGTCTGCAAGACAGCACTTCTGTTTAAATCCTGAGCTCATCAGTTCCTTAAAGGGAGCAACGCTTATCCTTTACTCTGCAGTGAAATTGACCGTTGTTGAAATTTTACTGTAGCCTACTGAAGTTTTCATCATTACTGCAGAGCAGGGTCAGAAAATACCGTGGCTTGGGGCACAAATGCTACAGACATCGACCAAATGCCCCAGATATTTAAAATGTTGGGCAGTTTAGTAATTTATCTGTTATCTAAGATTTGATATACAGTATTTCATAATATTCTACTGAAGACTTATCTAGTTATAGGTTAAGACATCGTAGAGACCATTTACATTTATTGATTCAATTGAAATATTTTACTTAAATGGACATCACACTCTATATTGAAGTCCCTCTTATGAAGGTAAAAAATGCCCCTGAAAATAAATTCCAGGGGGCAAATATTGCCTCTTAATAAAAATACATTTCCAACACCACTGCAGAGATTGAAGGTACAGTGTATTTTCATCAAAACAAACAGTCAGTTCTGTTAAAAAGTAAATGGCCTCTCTTTGTGTAAAGTCTGTTTGAAAACTTGGCAGGCAAAATGTTTGCCTCATTTTTATTAATTTTCTTTTCCCTTCACATTATTGGTTATAACAAAGACAAACTGTGCATTTCTGTTCTCTGTTGATAATATGGAACTGTCCAAACACATCTTCTTCTCTTGTTCTGCATTATAATTATTATGACCATAACTTTTTATCTTATGGTCCAGCACTATGTCTGTAGGCATTCCTCTTCATGTAGAATGACAGTACCACAGTATGACGTTCAACACTGATTTCATTTCTCTCTGTTTCCTAGCTCAGGCACAATGGGTTTGGGTTGGCATGGATTTTGATTCATGAGGGGTCAAGATAGCTTGGCTATCATTGTTTTTTATTTATTTTGCTCTTCACCAAAATATATCCATATATCACATCTATGTCATCCAGTCAATATTCAGTGGGACTTTTTGTTCTTTCATTATTTAAAACTTAAATATAGCCTATTCTCATGTGGGCGGTCACTTTTGATACATTGGAGTAGATTTCTCTATTTACAGGAATGGCTATCACTTTTATTTACAGTACGTCCTTATTATGTCTCATCTGTGTACATGTTGTAAAGAGAAAACAGGTTAGCATTGTATACTTAATTCAAGACCGGTGTCCAATGCAAGTGTAGCCAAGTCAATAGGTGGCGCTGTGGTGAGTACCTGCAGAAGGTGTGACCTGCTTTTATATACACCACTTTCTGTGGGTAGAATGGTTGCAGTGCCTGAACTGTTAGGCATGCAGGTGGTTGTCCGTAGCTGGAGGAACAAGTTTTGGTAGGTCTCTTTTAAATGGGTGTTATGACCTTAGGAGCAGAATGGTTGTACTGCTCACATTCATAGTGTTTGTGATTGCTTTTTATGATTAGAATGATAAAAACAATGTATTTGTGCTGGCCTACATAGTGTTGGCCAAAAGCCATATATATTCACTCCCATTTGAATAAGTGTGGTGGAAATGGTGTGCGTTTACTGAGTTTTTTTTGTTTGTTTTTTTTTGTTGTATGTAGTAGTGTGGTGTATATGAAAATTGTATTTTTGGGGGGATTTATTGTTTTTTTTTTTTTTTTTTTGGAGTGTTATATTACCCTCTATAGTTACTTGTATTCCCATCTGCTATGGGTAAGTTTGGCCAGCTTTTGTGTGAAATCAAATAAGGCCAAATCCATGTTTTTAATAAAAGTAAGACTTTGTTTATAGTAATTCTGCCATAAGTGTATTCATTAGATTGGATAGCCGTGCGGGAAGCCCTCAGGTGGTCGGGGATCTCCTACCCAAATAAAATTGGAGTGGCGTAGTCAAGGGCAGTGTGAGAAGCACCCATAACCCTACTACACAAGTCTGTTTGACAAAGGTACATTACATTTATAGGTGATGCATGAATTTATATAATACATATTATATGCTTAAATATTCAGTTTAGTTAAAAAGACTTAAGTTCTCCAATGTATCCAGTGTATGTTATTTTACATAGTTTGACCAGATTTATGAGTGTGGAAATATGAAGTATTAAGTTAATACTGCACAACTGGTGCAAATAAAACACAATTTGTGCAAATACTGCAAAAATTAATAAATAAATAAAATCTTACAGTGGGATCCAAAAGTCTGAGAACTCATTGGATAGCTGGGATTTCTTTGTCATATACACCTGGAAAAGTTTTTTTTATTTTTTTTTATTTTTTTATTTGTAAAAAAATAAATAAAACTAAGACAAGAAATTGCATAAAATGAAAACTTGATCATGTTAACCCCTTTTTACAAAAGGTCAGATTTGTGGAGTCCATGCCAGCTTGAGTGAATCCTGTCATCAAAGCTAAAACGGGACATATTAAGAACTGATATTAAAGTTAATTGTTCAGTAAACTTTTTCACTCAAGTTGTTATGCTGATAATATTATTTCTATTGAATAAAATTCTATTACATTTTCACTAGTGGTCTCTGACATATAGACCCCACTGTTTTTCTCATCTTTATAACAGAGCAGCAAATTTCCTGACCATATTAAATATGAAAGTCTCTACCTTTGTGTGCGACAGAGAAAAAAAGAGAGAGACAGAGAGAGATAGAACTGAAGGACTAACAAACAGGTCTCGGCAAGCTTACATTTGTTTCCCCTGCTCCTCACCGGCTAAGTCTGATTAGTTCAAGGTGTGGACAAGGAGAGGGTACAAAAGAGAATGAATGAAAGAGCGAGTGAGGGCAACTCTGCGAGAGAGGTGTACTGCCTCTGTAAGTGTCAGCCAATTAGAATGGGAGACATCTGATAATAAGGGTTTGATTAACTACCAGAACGTGTCCAAAAATATGCAATGAGATGGAGAAAAAAAGAGGAAGAGACGACCAACAGGTGTCTGTCAGAGGCAGGCAGTCTAAAGCTGAATAGGCCATTTTTGACCTCTGTCATCCCATTCTCATGGAAAATGAGGAAATTTTCAGAAGCAGGCATTTACCCTGGCTGATCAGTTACGTGTAATGTAGATATGCCTTATGACATGCTTCTCATTGTTGTTCCATATTTAAACGTGCATGCAGTACATTTTTGTTTAGCTGGCTGGTATAACAGAGGTCTGTGACTTTATATTAGCCACTTTTCCACTATTGGGCCAGTGTGAGCCAGGGCTATCAACTGGCCACTCAGGCCAATAGACTCGGACCTCGAGCAGCAAGACCAAAATTGATCTACATTCCTACCATCGGGCTAATAGCCAAGTTGCTCTAAGCCCAGAAAAGCCCCAAGAAGGCACAATGAGGCCCTGAAAGTGACAGTGGGAACACAACTGGCCCTGGTACGCACTAGCACTCCCTCATTTGGCCCGATAGTTGAAACGTGGCTATTGACATTTCTCGTCATGGATGCAGCATCATGCAAATGTTTTATTCATTTAATTCATTTATTCATTCATCATTTAACGTTTTTTTAAGATGCCATTGTACAACCCCAATTCCAAAAAAGTTGGGACAGAATGAAAAATGCTAATAAAAACAAAAAGGAGAGATTTGTAAATTATAGTCACCCTTTGCTATATTGAAAGCACTAAAACTACACATAATATGATGTTTTACCTTGTGAATGTCATTGTTTTTTTGAAAATGTACAGTAATTTAAAATCAGATGATTACAACACATGCCAAAAAAGTTGAGACAGGGGCAATTACAGTATGACTAATAATTTGTTGAAATAACAAGGCAATGTGAAACAGGAGATGTTAAACAGGTGAGTTAATTGTGTCATATTACTGTATACTGTATAAGAAGCCTCCAAAAACAGCCTAGTCCTTCAAGAGCAAGGATCATTCAAGACTTGTCAATTTGCCAACCGATGCTTTAGCAAATAAACCAGCACTTTGAGAACAATGTTCCCCAAAGACAAATTGGAAGGATTTTGGGCATTCCACCCTCTACAGTGCACAATATAGTTCAAGGAATCTGGTCAAATCTCGGTGCTTAAAGGACAAGACGAAAACCATTACTAAATGCACATGATCTCTGATCCCTGATGTCACTGTCTTAAAAAAAACGTAATTCATCTGTAATGGATATCATGAACATGGGCTTGGGATAACTTTAGTAAATCTTTGTTAGTCAACACCACTCGCCACTGCATCCACAGATGCAAGTTAAGACTTTACTATGCAAAGCAGAAGCCCTACATCAACACTGTCCAGAAGCGCTGCCGACTTCTCTGGGCTCGGTCTCATCTTAGATGGAAAGCAGAACAGTGGAGCTGTGTTTTTTGGTCTGAAGAGTCCACATTTCAAAACGTTTTTGAAAAACAAAGCCGTTATGTTATCCGGGCCAAAAAGGAAAAAACCCATCCAAGTTGTTATTAGCGTCATGTCCAAAAGCCAGTGTCTGTTGGCCAGGGGTGTGTCAGTGCCCATGGCATGGGTAACTCGCACATCTGTGAGAACATCATGAATGCAGGCAGATATGTAAACATTTTGGAGCAACATATACTACCATCCAGCACCATCTTTTCCAGGGTCGTCCTGATATTTTCCAGCAGGACAACTTCAAACCACATACACAGCCATGCACTTGTAATCTGGGCAGTAAGCAGAGAGTGTGGGTGCTAGATTGTGCTGCCTGCAGTCCTGACCTGTCTCCAACTGATAATGTGTGGCGCATTATGAAACAAAGACCCCGCAAGTGTGCAGCTAAAGACGTACCATAATGAATGAATGGGGGAAATTCTGCTTTCTAAACTTAACAAACTTGTGTCTTCAGTGCCAAAATGCTTAATGAGTGTTATTAGAAGAAATTGTGATGTTTCATAGTGGTAAACACTTGACTGTCCCAAATTTTTGGAGTGTGTTGCAATCATCTGATTTGAAATTACCGTACATTTTCAAAAAACAATTACAGTCACAGAGTAAAACATCATATAATGTGTAGTTGTAATGCTTTCAATATAGCAAAGGGTGAATATAATTTACAAATCACATTTTTGTTTTTATTAGTATTTTTCATAGTGTCCCAACTTTTTCGGAATGGGGGTTGTACCCTATTCATAGGCATATTTTTTGGCTTTGTGTGTGGTGATTATTTTTTTCTCAACCAAACGTGTCTGATAATAGTAGGATAACTATCTGGTAAAAATGTCTAAACAGCCTTAAAACAAGAAAATAAAAAATTGAGATGCAAATTGACAATAGATACAAGTCTTGTTTTCAGAGAAATCTTACAAAATTTACTGAGGTTAATGTAAAAAAAAGCAATTTGTTGGTTGATTTCACCTCAAAGTGTAACACTGTGGCTTTGTGGGGCTATTGAAACATTCCTCTGTTTGTTTGAGTGGGCTGCTAGCCTGGAACAGCACCCTATGGCGGGAGTTTTGGGCGAGATTATCTGTTTTTTACAACCAGTTGAAGACGGGGAGTTTTCTAGAATCTGTTTGAAAACAGTAATACTTTTTGCAATTACGTTTGGGGATTCTAGTGGCACAGAAATTACTTCAGGGTAAAAATTATTTAATAAGGGAATACATTTCTGAGTGTACCTTTAATTTTGTCTTGACTAAGGTGAACACATTTATAAAAGAGTACACTGAAACATTAGCATATAGGAAATAGTCTTTTCTTAATAACTGAATACAGTAGTCTACTACTTTTTGCATACAAAGAACACACAGTAAGACATTGTCCTCTCTGGGGTTGTGAAGCTTCTTTAGTGAAACGGCATCGGTCTTGAGGGGCTGCCACCTTTCCAAGCATTCCACCATCACAGACACACACACACACACACAAAGCTGAGAATTAATGGTCTTCCGACTGGTTGCTTCTCATTTCACTCTGAGGTTCGAAACACATTTGACGTATCCGGTGCAGGGTGGCTAATTATTAATTCATGAGCCTGCAGAGAATGCAATTGAATATTAATATGGACCTTTTTGTGGCAAGCATAAACATGAGGAGGATATGTGGGGGGTTTGTGTTTTTAAAAGCATGCAGACAGGTGAGAGCAGTCAAGTGGAAGAAGAGCCCTGCGGGTTTTGATTAAGAAAGAAGAGAGTGAGAAAAAAGCACTTTCAACTATGTTGTCTGAACATTGAACTAAACTCTTATTTGCATTTTTTTTTTTTTTTTTTTTTTTTTTCAGACAGTCAAATGCTTTGTCTTGACCTTGTGTTGTATTAAATGTTAATATGATTTCTTTGACATCAGATTTTTAAATCACAACCATTCACCATGTATGAAATGAGACTTTCTGGCACACTTGTTACAGATTCACACAGTTAAAAAACATTTTTACTTCTTAATGTATTTTTAATTTTATTTTATTTTACTAAAAAAGAGGAAAGGAACAAACAGCTAAAGATAGGGATGTTAATAATGAATCGATTAGTTGTCATTAATTGATTGATTGATTAACCTTATCGATCATCGATTAATTAATTTCAGGACAAATTTGTTCAGTAATCATGGCAGTAGACATTGATAAGTCTGTTTATACAGTCATCCACAACAAGAGAGCACTTGCCATTAAGCCATCAACGTATGATCCCCCATTGATTTGTTCACCAACAGATTCACTGACTTGTTTTCATCCAGTTACCTCTGCTCAGCTAGCTTATATTGTTTCAAAGGCTAAATGCTCCAGCTGTGAGTCCGATGTCATTTCAACTCGTCTTTTCAAAGAAGTGTTTGTAACCCTGAGCCCGACTGTAACAGCCATTGTTAACAGTTCTCTAGCAAATGGAGTTGTACCTGCTAGTTTTAAACATGCTGTGGTTCACCCTCTGCTTAAGAAACACCATCTTGACCCATCTATCCTCAGCAATTTCAGACCTATCTCCAAATTGCCTTTTATTTCAAAGCTCTTAGAGAGAGTTGTGCATCGTCAGTTGAGTTCTTATATCAGTATGTCCAATATTTTAGATACTTTTCAGTTGGGTTTTAGATCAATGCACAGTATGGAAACCACACTGTTGAAGGTCAGCAATGACCTGTTGCAAGTTCTCGATACTGGTTCGTATGCGGTGCTTGTCTTGTTGGATTTAAGCGCTGCATTCGACACAATCGATCATAGTATTCTGTTAAATCGGTTGGAAAAGGTGGTGGGTATTCAGGGTGTTGCCCTGCAGTGGTTGGCCTCTTACCTCAAAGATAGAACCTTCTCAGTGAGCATTGGGAAGTTTTCTTCTTCGTCGAACCCCTATTATGCGGTGTGCCACAAGGGTCCATTTTAGGCCCTCTTCTCTTTTCACTTTATATGCTCCCCTTGGGTGCCATTTTTAAGAAATATAAGATGTCCTACCACTGCTATGCTGATGATACACAATTTTATCTACCAGCTAAAACTGACAGTAGTTATCCTTTGGATGCACTTTGCGACTGTTTTGAGGAGATCAAATGTTGGATGGCTAATAATTTTTTGCAATTAAACGAAAGCAAAAGCGAAATTCTGATTTTAGGCCCCTCCAGGTCTCCATCTGTTTTTAATTTAGGTTCTCATTCTGCCAGTGTTCAACCTCATGTAAGAAATCTTGGGGTTACATTTGATTCGTCACTAAATTTTGAGAAACAAATCAGTACAGTGGTAAAGGGCAGTTTCTTTCATCTGAGATTGGTTGCGAAATTAAAACAGTTTCTTCCCCTGAAAGATTTGGAGACTGTAATCCACGATCTCATAACATCACACCTGGACTACTGTAATTCCCTATACTGTGGCCTGCCTCAAATTGCGATCTCTCGCCTGCAAATTGTCCAAAATGCTGCAGCGAGACTTCTTACCAGAACAAAAAAGAGGGATCACATTTCTCCCATTTTAGCTACTTTACATTGGCTTCCTGTAAAGTTTATAATCGATTTTAAAATTGCTGTTTTTGTGTTCAAGGCTTTATCTGGTGTCGCACCAAAATTCATTAGTGACCTTCTGATTCCTTACTCTCCCCAAAGAGCACTTAGGTCTCGTAATCAGCTTCTCTTAACTGTCCCACGTTGTCGCTGTAAAACTAAGGGTGGTCGGGCCTTCTCTGCTGCAGCACCTAAACTTTGGAACAGTCTGCCTGGAAATGTGAGGTTTGCTCCTTCACTAGCCAGTTTTAAATCGGCTCTTAAATCTTATTTGTTCTCTCTGGCTTTTGATTAAAATTAGTTTAAATCTGTTGCTTTAAAAATGTGCTATAGAAATAAATTTTGACTTGACTTGCCAGCTGCATGTCACGTCCTCTCCGCATCACAGAAGTAGACGCACAGATGAAGATAAAGTGGGCTCAATGGGTGCTTTTCATTTCATAAAATGCGTATCCTCGTTTCCTCAATCCTCAATCCTCCAGCCCGTGACCCGAAAAACCTATCAAAGTCCGCCAACATGAAAGACGTATCAATTCTCTAAATGCACAACAACATAATGGAAAGTGCACCAATGTAATGCAGCTTCGCAGAGATGGCGCTTTGAAGTGATGTGTGAGTGAACAAGACATTCCATTTTACTAATAAATCTTGCTTGGATTTCTCCATCCTCATTTCCTTTCCTTGCTTCCTTTCCTTATTTCCTAGCTCCTCCCTCATAGGAAACAAGTAAAGGAAGCAAGGAAAGGAAATGAGGATGTCCAGTTTCAGAAATGAAAAGCACCCTATGTAATTATGTAATCAGTGGTTGTCTCATTTCGAAGGCTGTTGCTAATGTAGGACTCTGCGGGCAGCGGAGCTTAGTTTTAACGAGATGGCCTTTGTTGGACAAACGGAAACAGAACATATCATTGTTGCTATGACAGCATGCCTTGCTCTCAACCTGCATGAGCGCTCTGAGTGAGAAGGGAATTTCTAAGGCAAGGGCATAGCAGCCGCGGGGGTTGTGTGGGACATGTCCCCCGCACCTTTTAAAAAGGTGATTTGGTCCCCCGCACTTTTTCAAGCTAAAACCATATTGAGTCCAAATGGTGGATTTGTATACAGTATTCTTGTGTTTTGTTACTTTGGGCTGATTGAGTGACCATCCAGCCAATCACAGGTGAGTTTCATGAGCCGAAACAACCCTTACGTAATAGGCCGCCAGTCAGACAGTCTGATCAACGCGGCTCCATTCATTTCTACAAAGTTGCTTTCAACAATGCTCATTTATCCATGTTTTTTTATCAGCATTGATGTTGATCTAAATTAATAATCTAGAGATGAGGAACACACAAACGAGAGTTATTTATCAGCCTATATTTCTTGATTGGCAGCATTATGTGAAATACACTGCAGAAAAAATACAAAAGACAATTCTTCTTTTAAGCACACATCGTAGGTGGAGTTTATGTCAGCGCCTGAGTCTTCATTAAGTCATGCTTTTTACATTATGTTTGTGAGGTAATAGTTTGATTGGTTGTTTTTGCCAATATAAGCAGATTACTATATCTGTTAAATATGTAAAGCTATTTTTTCATATCATCTCCTGTTTTTTACCTCTATGTTAGTGTGCAGTCGACAAACTGTAGGGGGAAATAAAGATAGATCTGCTGTGTTCTTAGAACACTTAGGCATTTTACCGAAGTGAATAGATTTGTAGACATGTTTTTTTATACATGAAAAGGTACAGATGTTATTGAAACTCTTACTATAAAATTATTATTGTTGTCTATTGATAAAAGTCATGCTCAGCAACACAGAAACTGTAGGGAAATGATCGATTTGCTTTGTTCTTATAATGCTTTAAAACCTCACTAAAGTCTCTTTGTAGGTCTGTAGACATACACATTTTAAAGGATTACAATTTTCTTTTGATCGTTGATTCAGTGACTAACTCATTTCACACAAGACACTCATTTGTCACCACCTTCTGGCATCACCAGAAAAGGTCACTGACCAAATCATTAAATGGATCTGAATGAATTTTGGTGAATGTAGTCAAAACAGTCGAGCCACTTGGATATATTTAAATTGTTAATTGTGCACATGCACAATTGTCATTATTGTAATTGATTAAACAATTTATTCAGGACCAGCTTGAGCTCAGTCTTTTATTGTCATATGTGAAACAGAAGCAAGCGCTTCACAAGATGCCCTTTATTTTTGCAGCTAATTTTGCTAAATTTTGCAATTAATTTGCAATACTTGAATCTTTAAAATACTTAAAATATAAAAATATAATACATATATAATATGTATATACAGTGCCTTGCAAAAGTATTCAGACTCCTGACCAATTATCTCATATTACTGAATTACAAATGGTGCATGAAATTTTGTTTTGTTTGATATTTTAAAACACTGGAAATCAAAATCAATTATTGTTAGGTGACATTGGTTTTATGTTGGGAAATAAAATAATAATAAAACATAAAAAAATAAATTAAAAAAAAGATTTAAAAAAAAACTGAAATATCTTACTTGCATAAGTATTCAACCTCTGTGCTGTGGAAGCTACCAGGTTACACCGATGAAAGAAATTGCCCTAACAAGGACACAGTTACTTACCATTGGCATCCACCTGTGAATCATTAAAGTTGCAATCACATTTTCTGGATAAAAAACCCATTGTTGAAGGATCATTGGTCAGGCTGTGAATCTGAAGGAAAATGAAGACCAAAGAGCATTCCACAGAAGTTAGAGATAAAGTAATACAAATGCATAGATTAGGGAAAGGGTACAAAATAATATCCAAAAGTTTTTGATATCCCAGTTAGCACAGTTGGATCAATAATAAGGAAGTGGAAGCGGAACAACACCACCCAGGCACTGCCAAGAAAAGGCAATTCCTCAAAACACAGTGCTCTAACAAAAAGGAGACTTGTGAGAGAAGCCACAGTGAGGCCAACAATCACTTTGAAGGAGCTACAGAGTTCAGTGGCTGGGAGTGGATTAATGGTGCACCAGTCAGGTATATCAAGAGCACTGCATAACGCTGGCCTGTATGGGAGGGTGGCAAGAGAGAAGCTGTTATTCAAAAAGTACCATCTGAAAGCACGTCTGGAGTTTGCCAGAAAGCATGTGAGTGACCCAGCTGCGATGTGGGAGAAGGTTATGTGGTTAGATGAAACCAAGATAGATCTTTTTGGCCAAAACTCAAAGTGCTATGTGTGGCGCAAACCTAACACTTCCTATGCCTCAAGACACACCATCCTTACAGTGAAGTATGGTGGTGGCAGCATCATGCTGTAGGGATGCTTCTCATCAGCAGGGACTGGGCATCTTGTTAGAATTGAAGGAAGAATGGATGGAGAAAAATATAGGGAAATACTGCAAGAGAACCTGCTTCAGTCCACTAAAAAACTGAAGCTTGGGAGAAATTCACCTTTCAGCATGACAATGATCCCAACCACAAGGCCAAAGCAACACTGGAGTGGCTCAAGAACAAAAAGATAAATGTCCTACAGTGGCCCAGTCAAAGTCCTGATCTCAATCCTATTGAGAATCTGTGGCACTATTTGAAAATTGCAGTCCACAAGCATCACCCAACCAACCTGGAGCAAATCTGCAGAGAAGAATGGGCCAAAATCACTTTGTCACTGTGTGCAAAGCAGGTACATATGTACCCCAAAAGACTTAAATCAGTTATTGCAGCAAAAGGTGGCTTGACCAAATATTAATGTTTAGGGGTTGAATACTTATGCAAACAAAATATTTCAGTTTTTTTATTTTTCATAAAAATATTCCTCAACAAAAAACAATGTCACCTTACAATAATTGATTTTGAGTTCATTCAGTGTTTTAAAATAAAATATCAGAATGAAATTTCAGAGTACCATTTGTAATTCAGTAATATGAGAGAATTGGTCAGGGGTCTGAATACTTTTGCAAGGCACTGTATATTAATATATCACTTATATTTGCATATTAATATATACTGTAATATACAATTACTGCACTGAAAGTGTTGGGTCTGTGCGAGTGTCCCCACAGATAAATCAAGCTTAAGATATTATTTAAATTAGATCATCCCAAAAATACAGAAACTAAAGTCATTTTCTCCATGATTCTATTTAGTTTTAGTTCGTATTGTAGTGCACAATTTTCGTTCCTGTTAAGTTTTAATTTTTTTTTTTTTTTAACGGCAATTTTTATTTTATTTTAGTTCCCTTTCAAAGGAACTTCTGTGTTGCGCAATGATGCAATTGGGAACATGTCAGTGATCACGTGGTCTGAAGCCCTATACAATCATGCAATTCATTGGCTGATGATGCTTAAACGATGCCCATAAGGAGCTACGTCATGGGCTCCTTATAGGCACCCGCTTCGGTGCCATTTCCTCAGATTTTCTTTACTTCAGTGCATGAATATTGTCTCATCCCATGTTGTTTCTCACGTCGAAGCGAGGATTAACTTTTATCCCTTTTTGAATGGCAACACATAAGAAAGCGCCACTCTCTCCCATCGGACATGCTCGTGATGGTTGGCGTTCGGCCCAGCTCAGTGGCTATTTTCTGGTGGATCTGCGTGCAAAAGCCGCACACTTCATGAGCCGCTGCCACTAAGAAATACTGTATAAGAACGGTAAGAAAAGGAAATGGGCCCCATTGCCCCTTTTGTCTTTTTCATTCAACATTGACTACCTTCTGCATTCTTCTCCATCGCTGGACCCGAAGAATAAAGCAGAGACGCATCTTTTCGCTGACGAGCGTAAGACAAGGGACCATCCAGACCATTTATCCTGACTGCTTAATGCAACAGGAATTCCAGCGGACAACCCTACTGAAATCACACAGGATTTCCCAAGTAAGGCTTGATATCTGGGCAGAATTAGTTTAGAGACTGTGATTTTTCTTGCGAAACTAAATCGTATTTTTGATTCTAAATGCTGATGTTTTGAGTATATTTGTATGTTAAACTCTGCTTGCTCTTTGCTGTTTTGAGTTGGGAGATTTGTATTTAGTTTTTTTTTTGGGTTACGTTTGTTTTGTTGAGTGATCTGAACTAGTAATTCAGTCCCGCTGTTACGAGCGGTTACCCTCAATTAAATTGCATGCACTTTTCCTCTCTCTCTCGCTCTCATTCTCTCTCTCACTGATATTCACTGAGTGAGCGGCGCAGCGGTTTATGTTCAACTCAGGCTGGTGAACCAAATCCTCCTGCCTGTTTCGTCAGTTCCTTTGTATGTCCGCTCATTTCCACCCTCATGTGGTATCAGCTCCATTTTGGATCTAACCCTCCATTTTGAACCTGATTCTCAATTTTGATTCCTTTGTTACCGCATCTGGACACACACACACACACACACACACACACACACACTAGCATATAGCTCCACTGTTAGTTTAGGATTTCCTTGATATTTTTTTTTTTTTTGGATTATATTCAGCTAGTATTGGTTGTGTTCATTACTGCTTGATTATAATAAATCTTGTTATATTATAATAAGTACTCCTGTTTGTTTTTTTGTTTGAATATTGTGTTGAAGCCAACCTCTGCCACGTCAAGAACTCCCAAGTTACCTCAGAGTACTGTTATTTTATTGGTGTTAGAAGCTAACTGTAACTAGATTACTATTAGAGTTGTATAGCAATAATGTAACTAGTTTTTCCCCTTTTTGATTATTTTGATTAACAATTAAGATACTCAACCTTCAGGGCAGATTTTGTTTTTGTGAGACTCAATCAGTAAATTGCTATCATTTTTCTCTTTTCAAAGAGTGGTGCCCCGAGAATAGAATTTAATGAGTTAAATTCTATTGAATTATTATTTAATTGTTATTTTTGAAACATATGTCTAAAGAAAGCTTAAAATGTCTACTTTTAAATAAAATAATTCAAATTTAAAACAAATATTCTCCTGCAATGTAATCTGTATGAAACAAAGCAATGTACAGTTTCTCCTGGATCAGCTAATTATCCCTAATGTGATCCCACCCACCAGCAGAGTGCGCTATTCATACGGTAATGTGATGAGGTGATCAATGCAAATGGTAAACGCCCCCAACAGTGCCTTAAAAAGCATCAAGTTCATTCATGCGTTTGGAAGATGGCATGCTACACAGGTGAGGAAGGTCCTGGATAGTGACGAAGAGTTCACATTTTCCTCAGAAGAAGGGCGGGAATCCGACGAGGAACGTTTGCATTTTGAAGAGCGACTTGATCCAGCCGAGGATACAATTTCGGATGAGTAAGTCATTTAGTTTTACTTACATATTAGTTGACATGCTATTTTATATAAACATGTACATATTTTAATAGTTGGACTATTTTCAGACTTGCCAGCCAGTATTCAGAGTACTGAAATTTGAAACATGTCCTAATAGGCAAGTTTTAGTTACATTTAAATGTTGTTTCGGCTAAAGCAGGTATTTAAATTGTATGCTGTATGATATAAATATGATATGTAATATGAATGTTTAGATTATATTTTAACTAGTCTTTATGCTGTCTCATTATCATCAACGAAGCTTGTGCTTGCAAATATCTGTTTGGGTGTAAATGTGTCAAATGTGCTGTAAATATGCCCAAATTAGAAAATCAGCATATTAGAATGATTTCTGAAGGATCATGTGACACTGAAGACTGCAGTAATGGTGCTGAAAATTCAGCTTTGATCACAAGAATAAATTGCATTTTACAATATATTCAAATAGAAAACAGTTATTTTAAATTGTAAAAATATTTCACAATATCACTGTTTTTGCTGTATTTTGGATCAAATAAATGCAGCCTTGGTGAGCAGAAGAGACTTCTTTTAAAAACATTAAAAGATCTTACAGATCTAAAAACTTTTAAACGGTAGTGTAGGTCTAAAGTTTTTAAGTAAAGTCTTTATGTAAAGAAAATGTATAGTCAGATTACTTAATGTATTTCCACTTTTTTTTTTCTCTTGTGGTCTCCGCGGTGTCTTCCCCTTGGGAGTGACACCCCGCCCCCCCGACGTAGACATTTATGGCCCCCATTCGGTTAACAAATTCCACTCTTTTTGGGGAGAAAAAAAAATAGGAAAAGAGGCCACGGCTGGGCTAGCCTGTCCCAATTTTTTGGGC
The DNA here is from genome assembly GCF_019703515.2 of Myxocyprinus asiaticus. Classification (NCBI taxonomy): domain Eukaryota; kingdom Metazoa; phylum Chordata; class Actinopteri; order Cypriniformes; family Catostomidae; genus Myxocyprinus; species Myxocyprinus asiaticus. The sequence goes on from NC_059345.1 coordinate 53,388,433, forward strand.
AGTCGACTTGTTCCCGAAGGACCGTTCGATGCTCAAGAGTGTTGGGGGAGGTTACGTGACGGCCTGGTGCACTGGCTATGAGGCACACAGCTGTCTGCCCGTCTCGCACCACCAGTCCACGTAACACAGTTCAGCTAGTTTTGGCATTTTGTATAGGGACCCCTAGTGTCACTACATCGACACAACGTCAAGTGGAGGGAATGAGACATTGTGTCCCTCTTGCCACAACACTGAACTACCCGCTGAAATGGCCGGGACCTTCTCTCGGCTCCTCAGCACAAAACCTGAATGAGTGGTTGCATACCAGCTCCTTTTATACCCGTATGTCTGGGGGAGTGGCATGCATATTCCACTTACCAACTCCCATTGGCCTTTTTTCAAAAAGCAGAGGTGTTTGGGGCTCCCAAGAGAGACCTCTAGTGTCACTACATTGACACAACTTCTTGTTCCCTCCATCAGGGAACAGAGGTTACGAAAGTAACCAGGACGTTCTCCCCAACAGATACAGAAAAAAAAAAAAAAAAAAAAACTGAGAGAGAAACCCCAAAAAGTAAAATTTTGACTTTTTAATGTGAGAAGTTTTAGTTGAAGAGGGAATATAGGGCAGAAACACAGACACATACAAATAACTTTGTATCACAGTACTGAGCACATAAGCTGGCATGTGTTTTAAAAGATATTTTGAAGAAACTTGCTTGCCAAATAAGTTACTTGCAATTTAAAATAGTTACACTACACTATAGCTACACTTCAAGCAACTAGCAAGTAGCCAGCTACATTAAAGCAACTTAAAGGTGACATGTAATTTTATTTGATGTTCAAATACTTTCTCCTATCCCAGCTTAATATTCAGAAACAATTATGAGTAAACCATGTGTAGCTTGATTACCCCGAAAAGCGTTAAACACTACAGCCATGTGGCACTTTCAACCAACATGATCATGAGGGAAGTCAGGATGTTGCTTTTGGATGTGCCAGTACCCTGACAGGCCACGTTATGCCAAGTTACTGTCAGTGTGTATCATCCATCAGAAATGTTTGCATCGGGTCAAGTTTGGGAGTAGAGTTAGTAAAATATGCATTGCTCTTTACTGTATTACATCATTTACAGCTAAAAACAACTCGCTATTGGTGCCACTGTGTGGGCATTTCGCTCTGAAACTGGAGCTGGTTAGTTTGATCAGTTGCAGAAAAAGTGTGTATTCAGAAAGCTGTTTAAAACAACGTGAAAAAACAGTGATGAACAGCAATGTTTTACTAAATACTTTGCTATATAAAGGGATACCATAGTGTCATCCATTTGCATGGCTATAAATTTGCTGGAGCAACACAATATGTGACATAGAAAAGTTGTAGTATTTTGTCATGCCACACTGCTACTTTTTGGAAAAAGTGGCTTGTTACTGGAAAAGTTACACTATTTTGAAAATAGCTGAACTACTGTCACAATACTAAAAAAATATATTTAGGTTGAAGGTTAAATGTGTAATTTGTTTTTCATATAAATTTGTGGTGCTATCTACATTGCTGTTTGTTTGAGGATCCTGACAAACCCGACACCCGACAAAATTGGCTCAAACAATGGCGTGACTTTGGCATGAGACTATATTTGTTCAACCAACAGTGAACAAGTGGAGTTTTTGCAATTCTGTTTGGTGACACAGAAACTTAGTAGCATTGCTACTTTTAGATTTTACATGTCATATGTTTTTGTAATGAGAAGAATGTTTAATGAGCTATACAGACAGAACTTTGTATATCAGCTTACATCATTGTTGGTTTGGAGGAGGACACCACCGGGAAGACACTTCTTTTTGTTTAAAGACACGACCATTCATTAGAGTGTTGAGATCCCCAACCTATCTCTCCCTTTGAAACAGGTGAATTCTGGGAACTTTTAACCCTTGATCTCTCATTATGAGCTGGCGCTAATCAAGGGGTAAAATTTCCTCAGAACAATAAAAGAATGCACACACACACACACACACACACACACACTCACACGCACCCAGAGGAGGGATAATGAGAAGATTCCAATTCACTGGATTCTAATTCTTTCTTTCCTTTTAGATAGACATGATAATAGTGAGTGATCTGTCATGCAGGAAATAAGTGTTTCTACATAATTGCATGGTGAAGAAATATCTGCACAAAGTAATACGGACCCAAATATCACACTGTTAACTGACAAGTTTGCCATCTGAAAAGTCCTAGATCATCAAAATTAGTTCAGATTGCTTTAAACTGTTATACTTGGGTTCAAAATAAAGTTTCTTTTAATGCATATTATTTGTAAATTCATGTAGGTAGACTAATTTTCTTTTGATAGTTCATTTTAATATTCCGTTAAACCTATGTCAATGCTTTATAATTAGTTTTAATAAAATTAACAAACTTAATTGCATATAATATATAATACATTTAATATGTATATATATAATGCTTTGGAGATAATTAGCTAATGTACATTCAGATAGTAAGCAATGTTTTGAAACCTTTGAATGCTGAAACTTTTTGAAATATTATATATATATGACTATTAAATAAAGTTATTGTGAAGTGTTATCACTAACGCTGGAATACTCATGCATTGCTGTATTTTGCTATTCTTTTAAGTATTGTACAACAGTTATAAATGTCAAAAGCCAGAAGTGCTTCTCTTATTAATGCACTTATGTGTTGTTAAATGATCGTCATGTTTGGTCTTAAGTCTCTGGGGAGGGGTTTTCATACATAAAAGCTCTGCCAGGATATGATGTCTCTTTGATGTTCTTTTTGCTTGTTATTGTGATTTGCTGGTCATCAGATTTGTCGGTGGGAAACATGACAGGCTGTGATATCATCGTAGAAGCATAGAAGACTTGGTTTATTAGGGCCTTTAACACAGTTTCAGTAAAGTGATGAAGATTGTTACACCACTACCAATCACAGGTTACATTAGATCTTTTGCTCCAATAAAAAAAAAAAAAAAACTCATGCATGAGCTGAAGAGTTTTCAGTCGCACCCCATCCTGTCAGCAGATCCATCAGACCTTAAACATAACTGTTGTGAGTCCTGTTAGCAAAATATCCATGTTGCGTTCAGAGAGAGAGAGAGAGAGAGAGAGAGAGGGAAGACAGACAGACAGAGAAGGCAGTTAAGTTAACATAAATTGCTGTTAAACTATTCTAATTCAGATTGAAATGGGATATTCAATGAGAACAAACCTAGGATGGGAATTTATCCACTGTGAATTGTTATTGCAAAGTTATTGCATTTTTGATTAAATATTATGAATACAAACATGTTTTTCTTTGGAATAATATGTAATGAAAAATCATTTATCATAAGACCAGGAACACGCATTAAAAATCATTCATCATAAGACCAGGAACATGCATTAAGAAAGTAAATATAGGGTAAATATAGGGTAACTTTATGATTTTGTGTTGTTGACAATAAGGAGAGTCAGAAAAGTACAAATAAAAAAGGTGAGGGTGACAAACTTAGCTGGACTACAAGGGAGTGGCAGGCTGTAGAGAGAGTAGTGATGACTTCATTGATTTGATTCATCTCGATGGGTTTTTTTTTTTTTTTTTTTTTGCTTATCATTAAAGGTGATAAATGCACAAAAACATCCAAGAATGCAAGGGAAAGGGTGAGACTGCAAAGAACGGAGTGACAAGACAATACAAAATGCAAGCACTGAAGAACAGAGTGTTAACAATAGGGAATTTTAGAGAGAGAGAGAGAGAGAGAGAGAGAGAGAGAGAGAGAGAGCAGCTGGCAAAGTCTGTAGGGAACAGGTACTGTGTATGTGGGTCAGCACACTGCATCCTCAGCATTTCTTGCAAGCAGCCTTAGCAAACTTGGAAGGGCATATCAGTCTCTCTGCATTTCCCTCTCTACCTTTCTCTTCCTTTTTCCATCTTGACCACCTGTCTAGTTATCTTTAACACACATATATCCAAATTAATGTCAGTGCTTTTCAAATTGGTCTCATTATATTATGTATCCACTGTGCCTGTAATGTTTATTTAAATACTCCTTGAATATATTTATACAAATGATTGAACACTTAATGGTCTATAGGATATTCTAATCCACCATCCATGTGTGAGGAGTCTAAAGTCCCATTGGATTAATGCAAATGACAGAAAGAGAGACAGAGAGAAAGTCAGGGTCGTTGGTTTTAAATTTGTATTAGTGTCTGTAATCTGGTGAGTATTAAAAAGAAATGTATAGCTTGTAAGCAATATCTGCTCACTGTAATATGAAAATGCTGAAAGCTACATTTTTTTCCTTAGCAAGATAACAAGCCCCCTTTTATTTGCACTGAAAAAAATGGCTTATATCTTTCCACTCTCCCTTTTCTCTTTTCACCCCCTTTCCTCAGTCAACCTCCTTTCACATCTCCCCATTGAGGTTTTCCTCCATTGCTTTTTCACGCTCTTTCTCTGTTAGTTGTAACCCCTGTGTGATATAGCAGTTAATTATAGCAATGTTAGCTTTATTAGATGTTTTCGCTGAATGCAAGATTCATCCTGATGAATTTGAAGAATTATCTAGGATAGCACATATTTGCATTTTATTAATCCTATCAAAAACAAAAAAACATGTCTAACATTAAATTCTAATGAAAAACAGCTAGCAACGTATATTGAGACACTATTGCTGTGTTCATTTTCTTTATTTTGGGAATTATTTTAAATTGAGTGGGTGCTTGCATGTTTCTTTCTTTCTGTTTTGATTTTTCCAGGCAGTTCAATGGAATGCCTTCATTATGATCAGCTTCAAATGCTTAAATTACATTACAGCAATGCTAAAGTAATGCTATTGTTTTATAGTATGGTAAGTATTAGAATATATATATATATATATATATATATATATATATATATATATATATATATATATATATATATATCTATACATTTTCAGAAATGTTTCATTTCTGTTAATTTTGTGTTGTGGGTTGATCTGTTTTCAGCATTTGTTTGCTTCGCAAATGTTTGGTTGTGCCCCCAGGGTCACTGTTCCCCCACACTTTCAAAACAATATGTCTGAAACAGTAAGAATTAAACATGATACTCAGCAGTTTTGTTAGGAGGAGAGAGGGATGAAAGTGGCTTTGATAAAATAATTCCCTGAGATAGCAGCATCAATTCAGCTTCAGGGATAGAGTAATCGAGAGTGGGGCAGAATGAAGTAGAGAGAGTGAGAGAGATTTTGCCTTCCACTGTGGCTTTCATGTAAGCCTTTTCCTGATATTTCCCTGCAATTTTAGAAGCATCATTTACATTTTGCTCATTAGAATCATGTGCACCCTCTGAGGGAATCATTACTGAATCAGACCTGAAGCTTTCTGATGGAAGATTTCTGCCTCGCTCTTTTTGTTTCATCTCTTATTTGCGCTATTGGTGTGCACCTCTGAAATAAGTACTATTTCAACACATTCAAAGTGATGGGTCAACATTTCAAACAGCACAACGTTTATCATTTTTTAAAAGACTGTCTAACACATTCTATCATGCTTGTAGGCCTCTATAGAGATAAGGGATGTACCGATTCTACTGTACCATTCAAGCCGCTATATATCCATGGCACAATTTGTAAAAAGCTGACACCAAGCAGAAAATTCTGGCACTTTGAGGGGAATTCACTAAGAATAACTTGTACCCAAAAAATGCAGCAGTTATTTGAAAATGCTGTCTGTACTTTTGCACCCGATTCACTAAAGGAATTATGCAGATCAGGCAATGGCACATGTCTTCAGTTACAGCACATATCGTTAAGGTTAATGGCATAATGATACAATTAGACTCTTTGTTTCAAGCATTTTATTTAAACAAAATAAAATTTTACAGAGCGAAGATAATTATGCAGGGCACTTTTTGCGAATGAAGCGCAATATATTATTTAAAAAATGTACATAGAAAGGAGGTGTGTTTGCACAAAAAGTAATGGCAATGACTTAATTTTAATACTCAAGACACAGCGCAAATTTCAGTGCTCATTGCGCCTGCTTAAATTCAGTAGGTTGCGGGTGGTTAGTGACAGTGACATACACAGACCTTATCAGGGACAGGGGCGGAAGGGTAAAAAAGGGTATTTTTTTTTTTTTTAATGAGTGGTAATTATAAATACTTAACAAATGTCTTTGCTTTTTGAGTATTTCACCATTTTCCATATGAACATGATCAATCATTAAGTCCCATGGCATTACCCTGGAAACGTGGTGCATGGTGCAAAGACGCAATGAGAAAGTGCGAGCGTGAGGCAGTCGACTGTGTTCCGCGCATGCTACCGGGTCCTTGAATAATGTATAACATGCGAGTAAGGGCAGCCGGTGGAGTTTCTGGTGCCCCCCTAGGGAGTTGGTGCCCTATGCAGACTACGTAATATGCGTATAGGGAGCGGCGGTACTGTGGTAGCCTAATGGTATTTTTCTGAAAGTGATTAGTCTACTGGTTTATTAGTTTCAACAAAACCAAACTGGCTTTGGCTGAACCTGACAGCTCCTTCAGTTTGTCAATATTCTATAAAAGACTAATTTAATTTATATCACTAAAATCAACGTGACCACTCCCATTATAATTAATACATTTGTCTACACTAATGGTACTCGATGTCGGAAATGCGGTAGCAATCGAGTTTTATAGTTTTATGAACTTATAACACAATACATGAAGTGGACTTTTTATCTGACCTGTTACTCATCTGAAGTAACGGCACTTCGATATTCCGAGGCGAATTCAAAACTGCATTTTTTGCTTCCTTGAATAGCACTCTTGTGGGAGGGGATGCCACTTGAAAGCTCATTCAAAACAAAAGTGAGAAAATGAATCTTTTCTCAGAGGGCCCTTCACTAGACTGTTAGCGAAGGGTACATTCATACAGTAATGTTATTGTTCCTTCAAAGTACCCACATCAAGGGCTTTGCAGTTCAGAGTGAGTATAGGGTATAGGAGGATCACTTGTGATTGGAATCCGCCCCCAGTCTGCTGTAGCGCATGATCTTAAAGGTATCTCCGCTTAATTTCCTTTAATACGCCCACGATTTACAAAGAAATCGTCCTGGTTACTTGCGTAACCTCTGTTCCCTGATGGAGGGAACGAGACGTTGTGTCGATGTAGTGACACTAGGGGTCACTCTTGGGAGCCCGAGACACCTCTGGTCTTTGATAAAAGGCCAATGAAAATTGGCGAGTGCTATTTGCATGCCACTCCCCCGGACATACGAGTATAAAAGGAGCTGGTATGCAACCAATCATTCAGGTTTTATGCTGAGGAGCCGAGACAAGGTCCGGCCATTTCAGCGGGTAGTTCAGTGTTGTGGCAGAAGGGACACAATGTCTCGTTCCCTCCATCAGGGAACGGAGGTTACGCAAGTAACCAGGATGTTCCCTATCTGTCACTCACTCGAAGTTGTGTCGATGTAGTGACACTAGGGGTCCCTATACAAAACGCCACAACTGGCTGAACTGTGTTACGTGAACTGGCGGTGTGTGACGGGCAGACCACTGTGTGCCTCGTAGCCAGCGCACCAGGCCAACATGTAACCTCCCCCAACAAAGTTATGAGTGTCGAACGGCCCTTTGGGGACAAGTCGACTACCCAAAAGATAGAGACAGGCTGACCCAGTCGTGGCCTTTTTTCCCCTTCTTTTTTTCCACTCCCTAAAAAAGAAGGGAGATTATCTGACTGGGCCGCCAGGTCTAGTCGGGGGTTGTCCCTCCCAAGGGGAGGACACCGTGGAGATATTTAAGTGGAAAAAATACGTCACATGGTCTTGCCGACCATGTGGATTGTATCATGGTAGATCCTACCCTATCGGGGTAGGAGTTACTACAAACACGGAGACTGGGGCAGAGGGGCTCTGCCCAAGGAAGTTGCAGTTTGTCAACAGGGAAACGAACTAGCGGAAGATATATATCGCATGGGGTTACCTTTCAGGGAACCGCCACATGCGGAGCACCTACCCCAGAACAGGGCTCTTAGTTAGCATGTGTACTGGGCCGGCAGTGAGTCTCTCCGAAAACTTGACTGCCACAGGGCTCGGAGGAAGTCAACCAGGGAACATAGTTTGTGAATTAACAGCGCACGTCTTCAGCTCAGAGGAGGTGAAAGGCACTATGTGCAAACGATACACTCGGGGGGGGGGGGGGCTGTCACGATGAGCGTGAGGTCCGAGAACCATGTCTGGGTGGGCCAGTAGGGTGCTACCAGGATGACCTGCTCCCGTCCTCCCTGAACTTGCACAGAGTCTGTGCAAGTAGGCTCACTGGGGGAAACGCGTATTTGCGCAGGCCAGGGGGCCAGCTGTGTGCCAGCGCGTCTATGCCGAGGGGTGCCTCGGTCAGGGCGTACCAGAGCGGGCAGTGGGAGGATTCTTTGGAGGTGAACAGGTCCAACTGTGCCTGTCCGACTCGACTCCAAATCAGCTGGACCACCTGAGGGTGGAGTCTCCACTCTCCCCAGAGGGTAACCTGCTGTGACAGCGCGTCCACTGTAGTGTTGAGGTCGCCGGGGATGTGAGTGGCTCGCAGTGACTTCAAGTGCTGCTGGTTCCAGAGGAGGAGACGGCGGGCGAGTTGTGTCATACAACGAGAGCGCAAACCGCCTTGGCTGTTGACATATGCTACCGTTGCCGTGTTGTCTGTCCAAACTAACATGTGCTTTCCCTGGATCAACGGCCAAAACCTCCGCAGGGCAAGCAGAATTGCCAACAACTCGAGGCAGTTGATGTGCCAGTGCAGTCGCGGGCCCATTGCAAACAGCGCCCCAGCCCGTTTTGGAGGTGTCTGTCGTGACCACGACGCGCCTGGAGACCTGCTCTAGGGGAACACCGGCCCGTAGAAATGAGAGGTCGGTCCAAGGGCTGAAAAGACGGTGACAGTACTTGCAGGTCCAAGATTGGCCGCAACCCACCGCCTTTTTTTGGTACGCTGAAGTAGGGGCTGTAAAACCCCTTCTTCATCTCGGCCGGAGGGACAGGTTCTATCGCACCCATCTGTAGGAGGGTAGCAATCTCCACGCGCAAGGTAGCAGCATTTTCATCCTTCACCAAGGTGAAGTGGATACCGCTGAACCTGGGCGGACGCCTGGCAAACTGAATCACATAGGCGGTACGGACCAGCCATCGCGATGGATTGGAAAGCGCAAGCCATGCATCCAAGTCCCGCACAAGGGGGACCAAAGGGACAACGTCGTCGGACGTACCGGCAGGTGGGGCCTCGCGGCGGGGCGGAGCTCGGTGCCACATCATGTTGTGGCTGTGCTGAGTCTAGGGACATTGAAGCACTTACCTGGCTCCTTGTGACCACCCCAGAACAGCCTGGTATGGGGGAGGAAGAGGCCTGTCCTCGTGACCCGTGGAGACTTTCACACTGGGGGCAGATGTGTGCCACAGCTGGGCACGCAGGGGCGGGGAGACCGCCGCTGGAGCGCCAATCCTACAAGGAAAAACCCGTGGACGGTGGTCGTGACGACGACCATGCACACGGCGTATGTGACCCAGGGAAGGAGGAAACCGCTCTTTTGCTGAACTGTTGGGTACCACAGCCACTTGGGCATGCAGCGAAATCAAACAAAAAGGCAACAAAAGATTCTCCACCCGGCCCTCCACTGGGGGATGGAGTGGTCTTCCTACCAGCTCCAATTGAGTGGGTTTCTTCAACCCTGGGTCGCCCTTCTCATGGACGCTTTGATGACCTTCATGGGTTCTTAGCGGCTGACTGTGAGACAGGTGGCTTCTGCTTCCTGCGGTGGGCTCCACACCAGGGCCGGGCCGAAGGGGCAGGCTGCGGTGGAGCCAGTGCAGTCACCACAGGGGGACGCCCTTGACGACGAGCAGACGAGGTGCGGGACCTTGAGCCATGCCGGGGCAGGATATGCCGGATAGCCTCCGTCTGCTGCTTCACCGTCGAGAACTGCTGGGCAGTCCTCAACGGTGTCACCGAAATAGGCCAGCCTGGGAAATGGGGGCAGCAAGGAACCATGTCTCTTCGGCCTCACCCATCTTGACCAGGTTGAGCCAAAGGTGGCGCTCCTGGACCACTAATGTGGACATCGTCTGCCCGAGAGACCGCACCATGACCTTCATCGCTCGGAGAGATCGGTCGCCGATCACAGTTTCTGCATCAGATCTGGGGCGGAACTACCCTCATGCAGTTCTTTTAATGCCTTGGCTTGGTGGACCTGCAGGAGAGCCATGGCGTGCAGGGCAGAGGCGGCTTGTCCAGCAGCGCTGTAGGCTTTAGCCATCAGGGACGACGTGAACCTACAGGGCTTGGACGGGAGCTTTGGGCGTCCACGCCAGGTGGCGGCTCTCTGCGGACATAGGTGCACCGCGAGTGCCTTATCCACCGGGGGAATCGCCATATAACCCCTGGCTGCCCCGCCATCGAGGGTAGTGAGGGACGGGGAACTGAGGAATCGGGCCGGGCAGTAAAAGGTGCCTGCCACGATTTCGTCAGCTCCTCGTGCACTTTTTATAAGAAAGGCACTGGAGCGGGGTGTGGCTGCTTTGCGTGGTGAGACAAGCCAGCGGACTCATCCGGAAGCCCGATCGGGGTAGACGAGTGTGCTGGGGAATGGGAGTTCCGCGGGGGGATTCCCGGCGGAGGCGATCCCATTGGGCTCCCCAAATTGCCCCCAGTGCTTTCTTACGAATGCAAGCCGCGACCGCAATGTTGCCATGGTCATGTTCTCGCAGTGAGAACATGAACCATCCACGAATGCTGCCTCCATGTGGGTCGTGCCCAGACACGAAAGACAGCGATCATGACTGTCTGAAGTTGAGAGGTAACGACCGCAACCTGGAATAACACACAATCGGAAAGGCATCTTTTAAAAAGACATTCCATGTGTGCCGCTCTTTTAGAGCAAAATACTCTTTTAGAGAAATGTACTCTTTCAGAAAATATACTCACTTTTTTCTGCCAAAGCGCCCAGGGGCATTCTCTGCAGTGCACCAGTGCAGAGGAGGGAGAAGCTGCTGAAAAGCGCCATCAGATCCAGCAGAGGTGAATGAACAGTAAGAATTCAGCTCAATGAGCATGACCGTTCGGCTCCGAAGAGAAAATCTGAATGAGTGGTTGCATACCATCTCCTTTTATACCTGTATGTCCGGGGGAGTGGCATGCAAATAACACTCGCCAATTTTCATTGGCCTTTTATCAAAGACCAGAGATGTCTTGGGCTTCCAAGAGTGACCCCTAGTGTCACTACATTGACACAACGCCGAGTGAGTGACAGATAGGGAACTCATAATAACACATTATTACTGTTATTGTGAGATTATGACGAGATTTTAATTTTGTTTTGTTTAACTATTTTCATTTAATTATTAAAATGTATCCCCTTTTCGGGACGACCATGCTGCCCCTGTTCTGTGCACGTCAGTGGTTAGTGAATACGATGCAGGTTTTTGTGGTGCAGCTGTTGACTGAATTCATCCTCGTGTCACCAGAGGGGCGCTTCCAGTGTAGATAGTTATTTTTTTTAATAGTAGCAGTGATTTCGTTTTGACGTGCCATTCTTGTCTGGCATAGATGGATGAAACTTGATGACTCTGCTCTTTTGACTCAAACAAGTTTTAATGTAAAAACTTAATGAGGTTTCTGACAAGATGTAGTTGTATTGCCGTTTCTCCCATCGACCAACTCAGCTGAGATCGGCACCAATATTTGTATAAGCACCTGTAATTGCACTGAAACCACACTTATTCATTTGCAGTGAATAATCTTTTGGTTTAAATCCAAAAGCCAGCGCAGTTGCTCCAGAGTGGTTCCACAAGCTCTGATGCGACACAGCTTATTTTCGATTGGCCAGACTCACCGATGTCAATGGTGACGTGTGTTTCATGGGCTGAGTTCACAATGGCATACTACACATATTTATTTTACTACTTCTGCTATGTCAGTCTATGGAGTTGTATGGTAGTATGCCATTATCAAGGTGTTTATTCTTACACCTTCTGTTTCACTAAACTCTAACAAATCCAAGTTTTTTTATCAGTACATCCTGTTTATATCATGTTATATTATGTTTATCATAGTAATATCATGTTTATTCATAAAAAAAATAAAATAAAAACTATTCAAACTGATTAAAAATACTGACTCCTATTGATATTAAAATAATATAAGCTTTTATTTGACTTTCTTCTTGTACACACAGGCAGTGATTAAGCTGCACATACAGTAACCTTTTCAAATGCTGATGTAGGTTCAGCACACGATGGGAAGCGCTACATGTCCGGCTTGACTCTTTTTAACTCCTCCCCTGACTGCAACCAGTACATTTCGCCCATCGGAAGGTAAGGCAAGGCACAGTTCAGGTCTAACCAACCTAATGGCTACCTGCATGTTGGTTACCGCCTGCCTTTGATTTGAGTTTCACTGCTTATTTTTAATTATAAAATATTATAAAAAAAATCCTTATGCCAACTTTTTTTTTTTTTTTTGTTTTTTTTTACGAATTTCAGCTTTTAATAAGACTTTTTGTTAACTGTCTCCATATGTTTACACCACTAATTGTTTACATTTTTATCTTTAAGCGCCTAAAAGAAAAAAGAAAAATAAGACTTTAAACTCAAAAATGTAAAATATTTATCATAGTAAAGCCATATTCAAGTAATTGTTTTTTTTTTTTTAGGAATTGCATTTTTGAATAACTTAATCCAGACAAAAAATAAAGAATAAAAATAATCATCATATTATTGACCCTTAAACTAACTGTTCTTGCATGGCCCACTATCCACAACCACAACTGCAATTGTAACTGTTCTCGTGTCTACCCAAGGTCCCTCTTTCACACCACTCAGGCAATGTGGTGGCTTTCTGGTGTGTATAGGGCTGACGGAGAAGCCTGGGGCTAAAGTACCTCTATCAGCCCCTATAGGCAGGTGAGTAATGTGGTGCAGTGGATCACGCTAATGGCCCCTCTGTGTCAGCACTGGACGGGGTTGGGTCTCCTCCCTGAGACCAACCATCCCAGGCTTTCTCCATGACAGAGTAAAAGAAAGGGTGTGTGTGAGAGAAAGAGAGAGAGAGAGAGAGAGAGAGAGAGAGAGAGAGAGAGAGAGAGCGAGAGAGAGAATATCTATGTCAGTGGAGGGAACACTATACAAAGTGTAAGGCTTTTATCAGTAAATCAATAGATATTGCATTATTACTACTGACGTGTGAAGATAGACAGACTAGGAAATTATACTGTTGATGTTGAAGACATCAAAAAAACAACAACAAAAAAAAACAAACCTAGGTTATACAGAAATTGCACATTAATATTCTTATACTGTAAATTTAAGCCTATTCCAGCTATGGTCCATACGCAAATCTAATTTGACCAGAATGTCAATACTGACACCATATCCTACCATTATTTCATTTCTGGGAAAGGGCCCTATTATATTAGGGCCACAGGAAAAAAAATAAAAAGTATCAATATAAAATTCATGAGCACTTCATATGAATGCAAATATACTCACTTTATGGATCTCTCATAATTCACTAATTGTTCATGTATTATTCAAAAATAAATATGGCTCTTAATTATTGAATAATATTTGAGACTGTAATCCAGTTGCGAGAAGAATATTGGAAATGACACTGTGGACATCATAGATTAGCTGAACCTCAGTTTCTTACTTGAGAATTAATTTTTAACATAACTAGTGCATGGCTACATTTACAATTTGCTAGACAGTGTAACAAGATCATGTAGTAATGTATTTGGCAGAGCTAATTTAAACCATACAGCATTAATTATACCCACTTTTTCATACATAAGAAGCATGAAAGCTAAAACGACTTTATGGAGAAAAAACATATGTAATTATGTGACTAGTTGGTGTAGGTTCTACTGGTTGTTTAGATCAGTGTTACTATCAGAAATAATTAATAATTATTTCTTTAGTTATTAATTAATATTTAAATTAAATAATATAATCTAACTCATTAAAACCTCATACGGGGCACCAGTAAATGTAATGCGCTACGTTCAGTAGCGGGTTTGGTTATTAGCAATAATTAATAATTATCAAAGATAATTATCAATTATTAAAATCAATAGAACATTGATTTGAATCAGTGTTAGCTCTTTTAATCCTACACATCAACAATAAAAGATAACCATCAAATTCAATAGAATATTAATTATTAAAGATAATCATTAATTATTAAAATCAATGGAACATTGATTAGAATTAACACTAGCTTATTGATCCTTCAAATTCAACAATCATCAAAGATAATTATCAATTATCAAAATCAATAGAATATTAATAAGGATTAATATCACCGGGGCACCACCCTGGAATCAGGGATTAATAACCAGACAGTATTACAGTCTCAATATTAGATTGTTCTCTTAAGAAAATCGACATAAAAAGGAAACAGTGAAGGCTTGAATCTGAGCACTGACATCCCCTGCCAGCATTGGACACAGGTGTATGCAAAACAAACCAAAACACTTCTCTTTGAAATATAACAAAGTTTATTTATGCAGTAATATCAATTAATAATCAATACAATGCAGTCAATTAACTTCCTACTTACAACTACAAACTAAACAGTGATATGATTAGATATGGTAACCAAAATAAGCCTATAACACATGAGAGGAAGGTAGGTGGGTGTGTGTGTGTGTGTGTGTGTGTGTGTGTAGAAGGTGTGACGCGCACAAAATGGCAGACGTGACCCTCGTGGAGAGTACATCACGCGAGATTTTCGGCCAGAGAATATGGCCGCGAATGTGGGTGGAGAGAAGCTGGTTAATGGCGTCTGCCCATTTACCGCATGTCTCCGCTTGTACGATAACTTAGGGACAAAGCTGAGCTTTATCACGAAGTTATCTACTAACCAAAAGTGTGTGCGAGAATGTTTGTGACGGGTCGCGTGTGTGTGTGGTTAGTACGAGAGAGAGAGAGAATAAAGTGGCGGCACCAAAGCCTGTTTCGCGATCGTGGGAGAGAAAGCAGCTATTAGTTTATCGCTCAGAGACGCGGTGAACGGCTCGTAAACTGTCCCGCGGTCTTTGTTTCTTTAATGGATAAACTCAGTGTGCCAGTCTCACCCACAATGGTGGAAATACACAACAGTCCAACGTGGTTGGACTACAACACAGCAGATCTCATTCGTGATAACAGTACATTACAGAAATACCTTGAGTATTATTAGCAGCAATGAGCGTAAACTGTACAAGCAATAACCTTGATACACAAGAATAACACACTATAATATTATATCTCTGCCCAGACGTAAACCTCTTACTTGAATCCTATGAGGACACAGGTATAATGTGTGTTCATCCGTCCTTTGACTCCGACTCGGTTCCTCGAGGCTCGGGTAATGACGGGAGGCCGTTTCCTCGCTCTGTCGGCGGGCGGTACGGCTGCTGATTCTCGGCGGGCTGGCGGAGAAATCAGCGATGTCGACTTGATAGAAGAGGAAAGAGAAATCTTTTCTCTTCACTTCTGCAGGCAAACAGATGAAGATGTCTCCTTCGGATCCGGTGTTCGGTGGAACACAGAGTAATCTCAACTCGTCCAGCGAGATGGAGATTGTATGGCCACAGTTTCAAGTTGGATGTTACTTCCTTGTGCCACGAGGCTACACCTGAGAGCAGCGATGAGCTGCGTCTACATACAGCGAGCAAAGTTGCTGGAAGCAATGCCCGGAAGGGTCTCAGAGTTATTTCTACTCCCAATGACGTCATGGTTGAGGGCCGTTCTGTTGTGTGCCTCATGCAATAGGAGTTGAGAGTTCGATCCTTTAGTGAGCAAGGCTTCATGGGATTTGTAGTCTGTTTTGGACTCCCTTTGTTTTATTTTGGCACGATTTTATCAGTAAGATTTATGACTTTGTGTGTGGGCCTCAGTCAGGTTTTACGACTGTGTTAGGCCTGCCTTTGTCTTCTATCTGAATACGAGGCCCAACATTGGCCATCTAGCAGAATTTGTCAATTGAAACCCAAATGCTATACTTTTCATTTCCAACTATTTACTTGCTGGCATCATGATGACTTAAGCAACTGTGGTATTGATGCGATTTGAATTTGACAACTCGGATGCATGGGGGAAATGGGAGGAAATTATTTTTCTGTTTCCTGACATAATTGCTTCTTCCAGGTACTGTGGTGTTCTGTGATTAATTCTGTGCATCCTAAAGTAGTTTGTCCCTTGGCAATAGTGACACAGATCAGATAACAGTTTGTGCATATGAGTTTGTTTGTGTGTGAGATCACATTGCATGACATGACACCATTCCTTCCCTATGTCCATTCTACTTGCCTGCCCCTGTGAATATTTATCAGACAGATAACCAGATGCCCGACAGGGAATTCTGTGGGTCTTGTTGCAATTTGCAGGCAAGGGTTATGTAACCACAACAGTCTCCATGTTGACATTAGTCAGGGGCTGAAATAAAAGTCTAATTTGCCACCTCACACCCAAACCTCACACCCAAAACTCTTCCTGTTATCTAAGCCACAAGCCTCCCATCTGTTTTTTGACAAATCAGAAAGAAGGGGCATAGCAGCCATTTGAACTGGCAGGAACTTTTCTCTTTTAGAAATGTTTAAGTTCGCCCCACCCACTTTTTGGAAATGATCATTATATTTTAAGAACTTTTTTTTTGCCTAGCCACAGTGCAAAAAGTAAAATAATAATAATAATAAATAAATAAATAGGTGGTTGCACAAAACTATGACTCATAGACCTAGTAGAAGCCTCTTTCCAACTGGATAAATTAGTGGTGAACTGAACGAACACACAAGCAGTAAGTGCTATGGTAATCCTACTATGGCTGGAGCCAATTCATATCTGCTTTTCAGCAAATCAGTTAGAACTACTGGGCGAATATTAGATCACCTAATTAATATTCATGAGTCAGAACAGTACGTTTTATAATTTTCATCCCACACAAAGAGATGAGGTGCCAGAGCACAGAAAACACTGTTTTTCATTTTGCCCTCTTCTACTCTCAAAAGAGGAGGAAAGCTTTAACAGTAACGGGAAAACAGAGGAGAAGATAGAGAGATGGATAGAGGAAAATAAGTTGAGACAAGGAAAGAGATAGAGGGAAGTCAGCAGAAGTATTTTGTTGTCTTTGTAAAATAATGCCACTCTTTTCCCTGTAGAGATGCAGAGGTGTCATTTTAGGCCACTATCAGTTAACAGTGTGGGCTGAGCGTGCTCAGATGACATATGACACAGGACTGTGTATGTGTGTGTTTATCAGGTTTATTGGGACAGGCAAGATAATACACATTGTTCTGAGAGCTCCTTCAGGGATGGTGGGAGGGGTAATGGGGCTGGTTTGATGATTAGGCCCACCGCAGGTGCTCCCTCACTGCCGCGTGACAGCCATTGGGCTGGGCTGTGTGGTTGTATGATAAAGTAGAGCTAAAATATCAGGCCTCTGACCCAGGAGAACTGCTGCATATTGATTTTTGTCATACCTATCTATCTATCTATCTATCTATCTATCTATCTATCTATCTATCTATCTAGTGTGTGTGTGTGTGTGTGTATATATATATACACACACACACACACACACACACACACACATTCATTGAGCACTTTATTGGAACACTATGGTCCTAATAATGTGCCTGATGTGGCCTTCTGCTGTTGTAGCCCATCTGCCTCAAGGTTTGACATGTTGTGCATTCTGAGATGCTATTCTAGTCACTACAATTGTACAGAGGGGTTATCTGAGTTACCATAGCTTTTATGTCAGCTAGAACAAATCTGGCCATTCTCCGTTGACCTCTCCCATCAACAAGGCGTTTCCATCCACAAAACTGCCGCTTACTGGATGTTCTTTTTTTTTTTTTTGGCATTATTCTGAGTAAACTCCATAGACTGTTGTGCGTGAAAATCCCAGGAGATCAGCAGTTACAGAAATACTCAAACCAGCCCTTCTGGCACCAACAATCATTCCTCATTCGAAATCACTGAGATAATTTTTTTCCCCATTCTGATGGTTGATGTGAACATTAACTGAAGCTCCTGACCCATATATGCTTGATTTTATGTATTTCACTGCTGCAACACAATTGGCTGATTAGATAGCCTCATTAATAGCTGAACAGGTCTTCCTAATGAAGTGCTCAGTGCATGTATCAACCACAACATTAAAACCAACCTGCCTAATATTGTGTAGGTCCCCCTCGTGCTGCCAAAACAGCACCAACCTGCATCTCAGAATAGCATTCTGTGATGATATTTTTCTCAACACAATTGTATAGAATGGTTATCTGAGTTACTGTAGACTTTGTCAGTTCGAACCAGTCTGGCCATTCTCTCTCATCAACAAGGCATTTACGTCCACAGAACTGACACTTATTGGATGTTTTTTTTTTTTTTCTGAGTAAATTCAAGAGACTGTTGTGTGTGAAAATCCCAGGAGATCAGCAGTTACAAAACCAGTACAGAAGCAATGAGTAAATACCAGTGCAGTGGGGCATGTAAGCCATGAAACAGCTTAGTGGAAAAAATAAAATCACACCGCTCAGCATAAAGGGCCGGGAGGGCAGTGGGGGACACTAAGCTTATTCTAATAGGCAACCCAAGGCACTAAATTTGATTCCAAGTAAACAATGGACTGTTTGACCTGTTCCTGTAGGTTTGTACTTATTATTAATATGGCCCAAACTGTAAATAATGCAAAACCTGACATGCAATACACTAACAATTCTGTGACATTCTTTTAAAATAATAATATATAATAATTTATATATATACTATCCCCCCCCCCCACACACACACACACACACAATTTAGACAACATTTGCCAGCTAAATAATGTTACCTTAGGCATAATTTTAAATAAACAGAATTTGCAACATATTCAAAAAATTACAGGAATCCAAATGTTTCACTTTCAAGACATATAAACACATTTAAATGATTATTTAGTAAAAATGTGTCATTGGTCCAACATTTCCATCAACTGGCCTGAATTACTTTCAAACTTGACCCTGGAAAGCCATTATTGGCTCCTGTTGTTGTTGTATGTACATACTGCAAGCATGTGTGGAACATGTGAAACACCTGTGGTATATGAATGGATGGCTGGATGGCTGAATAAGTGCCTCCCTCATCCAGAGATTAGAGGAGTGGGCCCATAGCACACAGTAATCTGTCCACAGACAATATCCATCTGCCGCCTAAGCAGGGACTCAAGGTCTTGGCACTGGAGTTGTCTGTGTATGTGTTCCTCTAGTGAGGTATTTATCAAGCATCCAGAAGGAAAATAGAACTCACACATGACTCCAAACCTCTCTGTGCAAAGAAAAGGTATCATTAGCTTCTCTAAATGGTTTCTGAGCCATCAGAAATGGATGAATTCACAATGTACCTTGAAAGCACAATAGCTTGATACAGGGTTTGCACAAGGTCCTTAAAGTGCTTAAAGTGCTTGAATTTAGCTTTTCAAAATTTAAGGTCTGGAAAACCTGGGAAATCGGCTTGTTATGTGGAAAAGTGCTTAAAAGTGCTTGAAATTAAAATTGGAATGTGTATGTGGTTTATACAAATTATAAAAAAGTCATTAAAGTCTATAATGATATTCGTAATATTCCCTGCAGGCAGGACACAAACCACCTTTGATTGGAAGAGCTGTGTGACTGACAGTACAGCTGCCTTCTACCTTGAATTAGTTGTTAACAGTGGAGTCCCCCTCCCTCACCATTTTACAACTACCACTGCAGTGGATGAATTTTATCAAATTTAGCAATATTTTCATGCTCAGATTCAGCTGTTTTTGTGTTAATTGTTTTTTAATCGGATAATTTGAACCTTAGTAATGGTCATGGTTTAGATAACTATCATGCCTGGTCAGTGTATATTCAATCCAGCATGGCTGGACAGTGACACTTATCATCATTGGCTCTTGCCAGACACGAGCAACGTACATCGAGCTTGTTGTAAGTTATGCAAAAAGGACTTCGGGCTGGCAAGTATGGGGGAAGTGGCACTGAACAGCCACATGAAGGGGTAAAACATTTGGCGGCAGTTTCTCAAGTTGGATCGTCTTCTATTTGTGACTTTGTGGGACCTCCATCACTTGCGAGAGAACAGGTAAGAATACGGAGCAGTTAAGTTAATACTGTGGGTGCAGTAATAGTGTGATATGTCTATACTCTTAATGTTTTGCAGCTTTTTCAACAAGTAGCAGTGTACCGTCAGTGTCAAATTACTACATCACATATAAGTGATATTAATTTATAATGCGTTCCTAGTGATGGTTCGTTCATGAACGATTAGTTCATTTTGAACAAATCTTTTATATGACTTGGAAAAACAAGTAGTCTCAGAGAGTTATTCATTCATTATGTTGTAGCCTCACATGCATAAAATCTGTGCTCCTGTTTCATTTTAAAAACATTAAAAAAAAAACAAAAAAAAAAAACATGCACTTCCATTTAGTGCTATTTATATTAATACATGAATGTTTGTATTATTTCTATGAATTCATCTCAAGTTCACATGGATTGTTATTAAAAGTATTTGTAGTCTATTCAAGTGCTCTTGTATTTTGCAAGAATTTATCCATGTTCCTATGGATTATTACTATTAGCTGGAGTCAATTTTAAGTGCTCTTTTGTATTTTGCACTAATTCCATGTTGATATGGATTGTTATTAATATGACTTGGAATCTAGTTCAGGTGCTCTTTTGTATTTTAGAAGAATTCATCCATGTTCATATGGATTGTTATCAATGGATTGTTTTAAAAGGATTTGTAATCTGTTTCAGGTACTCTGTACCCTTGCTCCATATTCCTAATGGTCTCACGAATAAATAATGAATTAAGAAAAAAAAAGTATTGTGTCAGGACCTTGAAAACGAAAAAAAAAAAAAAAATGGTGCTGGAAAAAGTGCTCAGATGTCCTGGATTTTCACTCAGTGATGTCTGTATGAACCCTGTTGATAGCTATCCTAATAACTTAACCTTTGTAATATAATGTCTTCACATCTCACATCTAGGATATCATGAATATAACTCATTTACTGTGCCCACCCTCAGTCATTCAGTGCTTTCTTGCACACTGAGATTTTCTTAATTCAGAGGTCCCTCTTTCTCTCAGGTACTCTCTTTCTCTGTATCTCATTCTGATCTCTACCTAAGCTAGCTTTTATGGCATTATTAGGGCTGTCAACTTCACACATTAATTCAGTGCAATGATTTTATATATACACTACCGGTCAAAAGTTTTGAAACACTTACTCATTCTTTATATATTTATTTATTTATTTATTTATTTTTTCTTCACATTTTAGAATAATAGTAAAGTCATTAAAACTATGGAATAACATAAATTGAACTATGGGAATTATGTTGTGACTAAACAAAATCCAAAATAAATCAAAATTGTGTTATATTTTAGCATCTTCAAAGTACTCACCCTTTGCCTAGAATTTTCAGAAATGTACTCTTGACATTTTCTCAACCAACTTCTTGAGGTATCACCCTGGGATACTTTTTAAACAGTATTGAAGGAGTTCCCATTTATATGCTGGGCACTTATTGGCTGCTTTACTTTATTATTTGGTCCAAGTCATCAATTTCAAAAACGTGTTTTTTTATTTATTTATTTTGTATAAAATTTTAGATTTATAATGAAATAAATTAATATGGTGGCACAATTATATTTTTGTCTACAAATCTAATTTCAAACATTTAAGCATACGCCTTCAGATCAAAAGATTTTTAAGATCATGAGAAACATTTCGGTCAAGTGTTTCAAAACTTTTGACCGGTAGTGTATGTATATATGTATATATGTGTGTGTGTGTGCATATATATATATATATATATATATATATATATATATATATATATATATATATATATATATATATATATATGTGTGGGTGTGTCGTTGCCCGTTCACCCCGTTTCGCAGCCGACCCACCGGGAAAAGTCCCAGTTCTTCCTATGGTCAGTCCGCCCCTGTACAGCAGCAATTAGTTTTATTAACTTTCAATCAGAAGTAAAACAGCAGATTATCATTTCATTAAACTCATTTTTCTTTTTCTTTTTCTTTTTTTTTTTCTTTTTTTTTGTGGATGTGGATGGAAATGGATGACGTTAATGCTGCTTGTCTGTGCTTTTTGGAGCATAAAAAATAGTTTTACCATCCACTTTCATTATAAGGACCTACTGAGCTGAGATATTTTTCTATTTTTCATCAAATGTGTTCTGCTGAAGAAAGGAAGTCATATACATCTGGGATGGCATGAGGGTTTGTAAATGATGAATTTTCATTTTTGGGTGAACTATCCCTTTAAAGGTTTTTACATGCTCCTTCAAGGTGATGTGTGTAATATATGTGCCACTAGCTGGACCAAATGTAACTGTTATCTGTTTTGAAAGCACCGATACAAAATTTGTGTGCCAATGCCAATATCCAGTCATAACAACTGCCTATAGTTTGGTGGGGTTTTTTAAATCACTGATAATTAATTACACAACTTTGAAAGAAATAATAACTTTATTTTCTATGTCTCCACATGTCTTCCATGTTTCAGTGTAACTGGTCTCAGTTATATATATAAAAAACACTAAAACAAAAAGCACATTATTAGTTCTAATGTATATTCTTAATTCACATTAACTGCATTCTGAATAGCTGCTGGTTATGATCACATTAATTTAGTAAGATTTCTTAATTTTTTTGAATGTTCTCAACTTAACCTAAACATTAACTGAATTCTGAACGATGAAGCTCATGGGCGGACTGGCCATAGGGAGAACCGGGACTTTAGGGCGGCAATAAGCTGAAATGGGCTGGCGAGTTATGCCGAACGGGCCGCAGCTGTCTGAAGAGGGCCGCAAAATGGCGCCGCGATATGCCGAAGGGTGCCACGATATGCACAAAGCAGTATAGTAAATCTGAGTGTTCAAGTCAGCTTGACTGGATGAGAGTTTGTTGTGGGTTTTGGTTTGAAAGTATGACTCAGGTTGAGATTTTGGAAGAAGCATCTCACAGCATATCAAGAATTTCATGTTGTGGTCAGAATGGTCAAATAATTGTCAAATAATAATGCAAATTTCCAGGCTTCTGACCTGATGTCCATAGGAGCTTATTGTTCTGTAGCTCATCGGCAGTTCTAAGCTGTTCTTGGTTTGCAAGTGTAGCTGTGTACCAAGGTTGTCATAGCACAGATACTTTGTGGTGGAGCACATAGGGTTGAGTTATACAAACGCAATACAGTGACTACCCCTCTTGAGGTATGGCAGCCTATAGCCAGAGAGAGTTGCCCCAACCATCTTTAATTGCAAGCTCCTGACTGCGAACTTCATGCTATTTTCATTTGTGAAGTCAGTGCTCTTTCCATGTCAGAAAAAAAAAAAAAAAAGTACAGTCTTTTAGCTTGCCAGAGACTGTGAGACAGATTTCCAGTGAGTGGTGATGTCGACATGGAATCTTTTATGCTTGTTTATCAGGGCTGGCTTGTGGATATCACTGCTGTTTTGGGACCTAGACCAGTTTAATGGTCTTAGTAGCTACTCTTAGACTCTTATGCACACAAGCAAACACACCCACATATATAGGCATGCATAAGCAGCACGTAAGCACTGGCACCCACACACAACCTTAAATATATATATATATAAAAATCTTGTCTCAAGTACACTGACAATATTTCTTATATTTTATCCATCTTTCAAATATGCAGTGTTTGAAATTGCTTCTGAGCTGGTGCCATTAATAATGCATTGAGCTTAAAACCATCATGGAGTTCAGAAAAATCTAAATTCATGCATCCTCAATGACAGTGTTTTTACCTGTGAGTCAGTCACATAGACACACACTTTTACGAAGCACATGTTTTATGCATCTGGGTATCATCATATTCCCCATTCGACTCTAGTGCTTGCTAATTTCTGTTAAATAGAAATGCACAGATGAGGTTGCTACAGGAAGAAACTTCAGAATGTGCTATCAGACATATTGTCTGTGGGCAAAGCTGATTTTCATTCATTCTTACCATGTTAAATAGGTTGACAGCAAGTGTGATGTCCATTATCTCCACTGTGGACATTTGGTTAAAGGTTCTATAAGCAATTTCAGCCTTTCTGGAACTTCCACTAGACATAGCCATTGAAATTGTCATGCCACCTCTTTTTTACATGCACACTTGGAGACTGTTGTAACCAGAGATGGAGCAGATGGAAGAGGTTTGCAGGGGCAGTACACTTTACAGGCACTTGTACTAGCATATATGCGCTGCCCTGTGAACACATACACAATGATTTGGAGGCAAAAAGTCTTCTTATTGGCTAAACAAAGGATCTGACCATGGTTTACTCTGCCTAGGGCTGTTATAGAAACAGGTGTGATATTTCATGGCACCTATTTCAGTGATATTTGACAGATAATAGGATATTAAGTGAAGGATGATGTCATTTAATACAAAAATTACTTACAGCACCATTAAGTTGCCCTCTAAAGGGCCATTAAAACCATTTGTGATATTGCGTCCATCCAGGCTGTTTTACAATAGTTAAAACATGCATTAGAGTAACACACTCAAATAATGACAGCGATTTCTGAGCGTGTTAGAAGTCAAGGTCCTTTACAGTGGCTCAAACTGAAATGACAAAAACATGAGCAGCATGTAAGATGCTGTGTTCACGCAGGCACATGGTCTCATACTGCACAGTGATTAACTTTTACATTCTTTCCACTGTTATAGTATTTAACTCCAAATGACACCAGATATTCAAAAATACAGACATTAAACTCTTAGCACATCTCTGTTCTAATCTAAAACAAGGAAAATATACTAATACTGAAGACACATTTTTGTAAACACTTCACAAATCACACAGATCATCTGATTTAAACTCATATACTCAGCGATCCACAGCTGTAACCTAATGCATTTAACTTGTGCACCACTTATACAAATAGTCTTGCATGTATTTGCATTTATCGCTTACCTGAAATGACAAAAACACGAGCAGCATATAAAATGCCGTGTTCATGCAGGCACATGGTCTCATACTGAATGACACAACGCAACCTAGGACCCTAGGGGCTGTTCAATGTCACCGGAGTATAAATATCAGAAAAACTCTGTTTTACAAGTTGTGTGTGAGTGTCAATGAATTAGTATTAAACAAAATAAACATTGGACATGAGAACAGAATGAATGCAGTATTATTTAAATGTTTTATTTTATTTTTTTAACATGGCTCATTGTATGTATCACAGCAGTTTCCTGGTAAAATAAACAGAAAACTAGAGGTGTTTATTTCATCTAACTCTGAGGACAAAATAGACTAATAAACTCTTGAAGAGGTAAAACATGTAATCTATATTTCAGTATGCCGTACATTCCAGCATGTCCATGTAAGGGGGTTCAGTGGAAAGGAGGAGGCGAGAACCGGCTTGAGAATATAAATAATAGTTTAATGATCAACTTAACCCAAAACACACAAACATAACCACACACAGGGCAGCTGCCTGTAATTCTCTCTCTCTCAAACTGTCGTCCACGGCCGCCTTTATCCCTCACGCGCCCCATCAGGCTGATTGGGGACCGGTCGTGCGTCATTCCAGCCTGGCCCCGCCCTCCTCGGCTCTACAGTCCCCTTTAAAGAAGGCGTACTATATTCTTAAAGGAGTCATATCATGAGAAATTCAAATGTTTTAAAAATTTTTGCCAAATAAGTAAAAGGCCATCTATTGAAACTTTGCTGCAAAAATGGTCACCATTCCATGTGCTGTTTCTGGCTGTGTGTAGCAACTACAGCTCAGCATATTTTTTTTGAAGGTTCCCAGCATTCAGAAAGAGTTGCTAAAGAATGTGATCATTTCAGTCTGACTTTAACAGTAAAGCGACATATTTCCAATTAGATTGTTTTGTGAACTTGTCTTAATTCAATGCAGACTTTGCAGAGGAAGTGAGTGTGTTTACATGTACAACAATACACTCATAACTACCAAAAATCAGCTTATTCAAAAAATCTTACAACGCATGAAAAACATGTTTACATTACATTTGAAATCATTAGATTATTCTTTGCTTTTGATGTCAAAATGTAAACAGGTATGCACACAACACGTGCACATTGAATAAGCCGATAACAATGGTGGTAAAGGTGTTTACCTGCAACTCGTAATAGGTCAAGATCTACGTGTTGGTTATGACCTTACCCCAAAAAATAGGGCTGGGTAAAAATAAAAGGTTTTCCGATGCATCGCAGTCTTCATTTGAATGATCTCATTATACAGTGGCAAGAACAAGTATGCAAACCCTTTAAAAATTGTTTTTAAAACTGTTTTTCTGCATTAATTGGTCATAAAATCTGATCTCATCTTCATCTAAGATACAAGTATAGATAAACATATTGTGCTTAAAGGAATAGTTCACCAAAAAATGAAATTTCTCTCATTATTTACTCACCCTTCTGCCATCCCAGATGTGTATGACTTTCTTTTTTTCAGCAGAACACAAATGAAGCTTTTTAGAAGAATTTCTCAGCTCTTTTGGTCCATACAATGCAAGTGAATGGGTGCCAAAAATTAAAGAGCCAGCACGATGGTCAAGCTCCGACAGTGCGGCTTTCAAACCGTGCTGCCAGGCATCCATTTAGCGAATCTCTGCTCTCTTCCTAACAAAATGGATGAATTACTTCTCACCCACAAAAATAAGGACTTTGAAAATTCTACTGCATTGTGCTTCATGGAAACCTGTTTGAGTGAAGCCATTCCGGACAGTGCATTACATCTACCAGGCTTCCAGCTGTTCCAGCTGAGTTAACGGGGAAAACGAGAGGCAGTGGAACGTATTTTTACATCAACGAATGTTAGTGTACAGATGTAACAACGTTAAAGAAGATGTGCTGTCCTAATTTAGAGGTGCTCTTTATAATCTGCAAACCTTTCTACTTGCCGCGGGAGTTTTCCTAGTTCCTAGAGTGTTTATATTCCTCCACAAGCGTGTTTGAGCACAGCGCTGCAACAGCTGGCTGATCAGATCACAAACATGGAACAACAACACCCGGACTCTCTTATTATTATTCTTGGAGATTTTAACAAGGAAAATCACACATGTGAACAGCCAAAATACAAACAGCACATTAAATGCGCCACAAGAGACTGCAATACACTGGATCACTGCTGCACAACAATAAAGGCATATCGTTCTGTCCCTTGAGCAGCTTTGGGACTCTCTGATCACTGTCTGGTTTATCTTCTTCCAACCTACTGGCAGAAACTTAAATTAGCTAAACCTGTAGTAAAGACTGTGAAAAGATGGGCCTATGAAGCAGAGCTGGAACTACAAGCCTGTTTTGACTGCACAGATTGGAGTGTTTTTGAGGCTGCAGCCACCGACCTGGATGAGCTCACATATACTGTGACATCATACATCAGTTTCTGTGAGGATATATGCATTCCTACAAGGACTTATTTAACATACAACAATGACAAACCATGGCTTACAGCAGGAATCAGGCAGCTTCTTCAGGTCAAAGAGGATGCTTACAGAAGTGGGGATAAAATATTGTACAATCAGGCCAAAAACAGACTGACAAAAGAGATTAGGGTGGCTTAAAAAAGCTATTCTGAAAAGCTGAAAAACAAGTTCTCAGCTAATGACCCTGCATCAGTGTGGACAGGCCTGAAGGACAATACCAACTACAAGACACAATCCCCCAACTCTGTAAGGAATCAACAACTGGCTAATGATCTGTATGTGTTTTACTGTAGATTTGAAAAGCCCAGTCTCACACCCCACACCGGCTCTGACCTTCACTTCACACAAATATAAACACCTCCTGCAAAACCCCCTCCTCTCCTCTCTTGCTACTCAACCTGCACTTAAGATCTGTGAAGAAGATGTGTGCCCGGTCTTCTGGAAAAGAAAACAAGGAAAGCACAGGGCCCAGATGGTGTTTCACCCACTTGTCTAAAATCCTGTGCTGACCAGCTGGCCCCCATCTTCACACATATCTTCAACACATCACTAGAGCAGTGTGAAGTTCCCTGCTGCTTCAAATGCTCCACCATCATCCCGTCCCAAAGAAACCCGAAATCACAGGACTTAATTACTACAGACCCGTTGCTCTGACATCTGTGGTAATGAAGTCATTTGAGAGATTGGTGTTAGCCCACCTGTCCTTCATCACTGGACCCTTTCTGGATCCCTTGCAGTTTGCTTATCGAGCTAACAGGTCTGTGGATGATGTGGTCAATATGGGACTGCATTACATACTTCAACATCTAGACAGACCAGGGACATGTGCAAGGATCCTTTTTGTGGACTTCAGTTCGGCTTTTAACACCATCAACCCCACTCTCCTATTGACTAAATTAACCCAGCTCTCTGTTCCCACCTCTATCTGTCAGTGGATCATCAGCTTTCTGACAGACAGGCAGCAGCTAGTGAGAATGGGGAAATTCACCTCCAGCACATGTACAATCAGCACTTGCACCTCTCACATATGTGTGCTCTCCCCACTACTCTTCCCCCGGTACACAAATGACTGCACTGCCAAGGAACCCTCTGTTAAGCTCCTGAAGTTCGCAGACAACACTACTGTCACCAGCATCATCCAAGATGATGAGTCTGCATACAGAAGGGAGGTTGAACAGCTGGCCGTCTGGTGCAGTCAGAACAACCAGAACATGCTCAAAACTTTGGAGGTGATAGTTTTAGGAATAACACCCCAACATTAACCCCGCTCACCATTATAAATAGCACTGTGGCTGAAGTGGCGTCAGTCAGGTTCCTGGGCACTACTATCTCACAGGACCTGAAGTGGGAGACCCACATAGATTCAATTTTGAAAAAGAACCAGCAGAGGTTGTACTTCCTTCACCAGCTGAGGTAGTTCAACCTGCCACAGGCGCTGCTGATACAGTTCTACTCAGCAATCATTGAGTCTGTCCTCTGCACTTCTATAACTGTCTGGTTTAGTTCAGCTACTAAGTCAGACATCAAAAGACTTCAAAGGATAGTTGGGACTGCTGATAGGATTATTGGCACTCCCCTACCCACCCTGCTAGAACTGTACACATCCAGAGTAACGAAAATGGCTGGTAAAATCATGCTTGACCCCATTCACCCAGCACACTTCCTTTTCAAACTGTTGCCCTCTGGCCGGCACTACAGAGCACTGAGCACCAGAACAGCCAGGCACAAGAACAGTTTTTTTCCCCTCAGGCCATCCACCTCATGAACATTTAAAACTACCCCAGATACTTTCCTTTTTGTCAACACAACCATGTGCAATATTCAATCCATCCATCCCTGCTTATATCTATATTTTATTTATATTTTTTTAACATATCCTAACTCTTCTTCAATACATTACATCACCTGCACATAACTGTATATCTGTATATAAAATATTTGAACAACATTATTGCTCTGTTGTATATTTCTCTTTTATGTATTTGTTATATCTTTATAATATTAAATGTATCTATTTTTGTATGTGTGTTTAAGCATACTTGGCAATAAAGCTCATTGTGATTCTGATAAAAGTAATCCATTTGACTCCAGTGGTTAAATCAATGTCTTCAGAAGTGATTTGATATGTGTGGGTGAGAAAATGATCAATATTTTAGTCCATTTTCACTTTAACTTTCACATTCTTCTTCTTGTGCTTTTAGGTATTTGCATTCTTCATGCATACCCCCCTACTGGACAGGGAAGAGAATTTCTAGCAAAAATGGACTTAAATATTGATCTGTTTCTCACCCACACCTATCATAACACTTCTGAAGACATTGATTTGACCACTGGAGTTATATAGATTACTTTATGTTATTTCTGGACAGTCAACATTTTGGCACCTATTCACTTGCATTGTATGGACCTACAGAGTAGAAATATTATTCTAAAAATCTTAATTTGTGTTCTGCAGAAAAAAGAGAAAGTCATACACATCTGGGATGACAATTATAATCTTTCGTGTCTTTATTAAACACATCACATTAAACATTTTCAGTGCTGTGGAAAAAGTAAGTGAACCCTTGAATTTCATAACTGGCTGATCATCCTTTGGCAGCAACAACCTCAACCAAGCATTTCTGGTAGCTGCAGATTAGACCTACACAACATTCAGAAGGAATTTTGGACCATTCTGCCATATAGAACTGCTTCAGCTCATCCATATTCTTAGGATGTCTGGTGTGAACAGCTCTCTTGAGGTCATTCCACAGCATCTCTATTGGGTTAAGATCTGGGCCCTGACTGGGCCACTCCAAAAGGTGAATTTTGTTTTTTTGAAGCCATTCTGTAGTGGATTTACTTCAGTGTTTACGGTCATTGCCCTGCTGCATCACCCAACTTCTACTGAGCTTCAGCTAATGCAAAGCCACCCTGAAATTATCCTGTAGGATATCTTGATACAAATTTTCCCTCGATGATGGTAAGAGGCAGCAAAGCATCCCCAAATCATGATGCTCCCTCCAAAGTACTTCACCGTTGGGATGATGTTTTGATGTTGGTATGCAATGCCCTTTTTCTGCCATTTGTAGTGCTGTGTGATCTTCCTGAACAATTCAACCTTAGTTTCATTAGTCCACAAAATATTTTCCCAGTAGCACTGTGGAGTGTCAAGGTGGTCTTTAGAAAACTTCATGCATGCAACAATGTTTTTGTTGGAAAGCAACAGCTTCCTTCATGGTGCCCTGCCATGGACACCATGCCTTTTTAATGTTTTCTGTATAGTAGACTCATGAACAGAGATGTTAACCAGTTCCAATGATTCCTTCAAGTCTTTAGCTGTCACTCTAAGGTTCTTTTTTTACCTTACTGAGCATTCAGTAGTGTGCCCTTTGAATCAGCCACTTCTAGGCAGAGTTGCCACAGTACTAAATTGTCTGTGGACAGATTAATATCTAATCTATTTGAGATAACTTTGTAAATCTTTTCAGATTCATGCAAGCAACAATTCTTGATCAACGATCTTCTGAGATCTCTTTTTTGCAAGCCCTGGTCCATGACAGCAGATGCTTCTTGTGAATAGCAAACTCAGAATGTTTGAGTTTGCTCTTTATAAGTCAAAGTAGCTCTAACCCACACCTCCAATCTCATTTCATTCATTGGATTCCAGGTTTGCCAACTCCTAACTCTAATTAGCTTTTGTTGATATCATTAGCCTAGGAGTTCACATACTTTTTCCAACCTACACTGTGAATGTTTGAATGATTTTTAAAAAATGCAATTATTTGTGTATTATTAGTTAAAACAGATTGTGTTTGTTCATTATTGTAACTTATTGTAGATGAAGATCAAACCAGATTTATAGACAAATTTATACATAAATGCAGATAATTCCAAAGGGTTCACATACTTTTTCTTGCCGCTGCAGATCCTTAAATCCCAAGATTGATATTTTACTCAATGCACAACCCTCTACAATAAGAGTAAATCACTCACATATGTGACCAAATTTTGCACTATGCAACTAAAATGTCTTTCATTAGCCACTGGCTAGTACATCTTCATATTACTATTATAACTCACCATGAGTAGTATAGGGGATCCTAAACACTAGAGGTGCTACAAAAATGACTTATATATACTACAAGGAAAACGGCAAATTATCAGTTCATTATCACTTTTCGGCCTGTTCCTTAAACAATGCTATCTTATGAAATCTTAACACTTTTTCTATATCGCATGAATTTGCAAGAAGAACATTTTGGAACATTTAACTCACTTTTAGCACCTCACTGTGCCCATTTCATGACAAAACTGCAGCGATATGTGTCATGAACCATGTGATATAATTTTCAAATAATGTTGCCACAGTCACGTAACTTTCATGAGATCTGGCTTTTTTTAATCAAGCAAAAAATTACTTCTTTTAAAAATGCATCTCAAGACACTTATTCGTTGCACTGCATCTGGTTTTACTTTAGCGCAAATGCACTCTTAGTCTGAACGGCCCCTTACATAATCAAGACCCACTGAGTCCCCTGTATTTGAAAAGTCAATGCAGAAGTAACCCAGCATCACATGCCGCCCTGAAACACTTTCTTACTGAAAGCTTGTTTTGCTCCATAATGTTTGAATGTCAAAAGGTGGCTTGCACCTCTATTTACTTTTAGGTGGTTAATTAGTGAATGCTTATCATAGCCACATGCCATGCCTCGGCAGGGACACAGCACCCTAGTGTTGTAAAATTAATTATTTCACTAATGTGGGTCATGAGAAACGGCAGAACTCTAGACCAATAGCTCATTAATCTGGTGACGGCCTCTCCTGAGTTTGCAGTGAAGTGGTGCTGAATTTCAATACACACCTTTTCTTTTTGCCTAACCTTTACACACTGTCTTTTTCATAGAGGGTGGTTTAACGGCAAGGGTTTTCACATCTGCAGGGTAACTACATTTACATTGTACCAAAGAAAGTTCTAGTGTTGAACACACACATTGTACCAATGACATAGTTGTTACACAAACATGACTGTTTATATGTGTTATATTGATATGTGATGTACATCTCTGTGTCATGATATGTAAAATGCTGATATGATTAATCATGCTTATAGTTGCATATATTTATTATAAGAATGTGTGCTGAAAATGAAGAAAGAATAGCAAAGACAACAGCTATAGGCCTACAAAGGAAAAAAAGTTTTGTATACATTATTAGTTTATTATGACTCAACAAGTCTTTCAAAGTATTAAATTAATAAATAAAACAGGGAAATTCATTATCTCAAAAAAGGGGAGTAGGGATCTCAAACAGCATGGCTTGGTCATAGGTAGCCCTCATTAATAGGTCCTTTGGGGCAAGACTAACTGACACTCATGCCTGAAGCTGCTAAAAGCATGAGACTGAATCAAGCTTTTTCTGAAAACCAGCAGGACGTTGACTTTCATCATTACAATGTCATTACCTTAACCACAGGCAAACTTCTGGTCTCATTTGGCATTAAACCAGATTTAACATCTCATATTTTATCCATGCATGTCACACAGTACTGTCTTAGGAGGATCCCATATTTTATGTAGGCTAGTATAGAGAGATTTGTATCCATGTTTTTATGTGATGTGAAATTACCATTCACCACATGTATCCTTACAGTGTTTTAATGAGAGAGAAGAAAGTCATTCTGATGTTTTTGTTAATTACAGTTTTAAAGTGACTTATATGTTCAGGGAGTATAAGGGTCCCATAGCTTTCAATCAACGTTGATAGTTGAATTTAAGTTGCCTAATTTTGTTTATATAAAACAAAACATAGAGCACAATATAAAACCAAGCAATAGGTTGAATGAACCTAATGAGGCAGACGGATATATGTATGTATGGATGGATGGATGGATGGATGGACTGACGGATGAACAGACCTGTACAGTAGATGGATCAGTTTTATTTTAAGTCATTTAATTGAGTTTTTCTTAACACTCATTACTAATTTTTTTGTCTGGAGTATTTTTTCTTATAACCTTGTTTCCTTTTCTTATTAGAGTGTGACTAAATGGACAAATCATCTTAATCACAATGTGCACTGTGATTAGAATGATATAGGCTGCTTTTTTTCCCTCTGATTTGCTAACACTGGAAGATGCTGTACTGCAGTACACTCGGTCTGAGCCAAATCGGATTGGACTATTTTGGGAGATTTTTCACACTCACTTCTACTAATTGCCTCTAAGGGTGTACACTTGCCTAGGAGAGAGTAAAAGTGTTTTATGATTTTCATAAGTTATTCATTGTGTTGTGTATTCCTGTTGTATTAATTATTTTAAATGAACTCTTTTCACCAGATTTATTCAAGCAGTGTAAATATGGTATAATAATGTCAGAGCAGCACTTTCTTACAGCTCTCTCTCTCTCTCTCTCTCTCTCTCTCTTTCAGCTCAAGCCTTTTTTCCCTGATGTAAAATGTTTCCCAACTTGTAATTTCCAGGTGTTTTGATTCCTTTTTTCCTCAGTGTTCTAAAAATGTTCATGTTACATTTGGCTTTAACACATTTATAATTGTACTTCTGTTTCTTTCTGAAGCTGTAAACTTTGTTTGACTTCCTGCCCTCTGCTCTTCTGTTGCCTTCAAGGATTGCAATCACATCATACTGCCTTGAAAGCAGGTGTAAATTTTGCCTCAGTTCTTAAATCTCTGATGTAAAGTTTGGCCACAGCAAGTGTAAAGTTGGCATGAGCTTCTCTGATCTGTCTAGCAGGATCAGACTACTGAATAACGGGCAGATCTTGGTTGCTTATGTTGGCTGTCAGTCTAGTGCAGATTTATTGGATGTAATAGCCCCATGATTGAGTGACAAGTGGAGGGGGTTTATAGCTACAGTTGTGGTGTAGAGAGGGATGAATTCAAGCTGTGTGAGTTTAAAGAGCATATAGAAAGAGAGTGAGTGAGAGAGAAATGAAAGTGAGAATGAGAGTCAGAAATAGGGTGCATGGGACATTCTACATTGATTTAACAATCACAAATTTAAAGCTTTTTGAGAAGTTCAGTGGAGAGCGGTGAGAAAAGACTTTATAATCAAACCAGGGTTATACTGTGATGCAAAGCTTGTATTTTAATCTTTACCTTTAGAACAATTACTAATAAGACTGTATAAAAAGCATACAATGCATGCTACATACGTTCAAAAATAAGTTAGGTTTTTGTTAGGTTTCCATGTATGAACTTTTACAATGATGTTTTTGAAATAGGGTATTAAATATTAGGGTTGTCAGTTGATTTTAGTTAATTGCGATTAATCTCAGATTCTGAAAGCAGTGAAATTTGACTCTATATATAAATTTTTTTCCTGTCAAAATGCATTTGAGTTGCTTTTTAGGAAAGAAAACAATACAATATGTAACAACATTATGCTTTATTAACATTTTCCAAACAAAGCCTTCCACAGTATAAAGATAGAAATGCACTAAAATAGCACAGATAGAAGCAACATTAAACGTTTCCCAAACTCTAAGTGGGAGTTTGATGGAAAATTTGCTATTAACTCTCTATTTTTGTAAAGGAAAAAAGTGCTGCAGACAACGTTTTCATGCCCGTAAAGACTTGATGTGCTTATGAGGTAATTTGATTGCACATAACAGTGGCTGTAAAGTACTTGATTTCTGTCACAAGTCCCATCTGGGCTTGTTTTGTACAACAAATAGTGATAAGAGCTCCTTTCCCATCGCTGTTGTGTGTCGCTGCGTCCGAATATCCATACTTCTCTACTATATAGTATGCCAAAAACAGTATGCCAGTGGAGTAGTATGTCCGAATCCACAGTATTCATGAAACAGTAATCGAGAAATACCCGGATGACCTACTATTTCCAGCAAAATTCTGAAGTGCGGATCGACTGGACACTTAGCGATCCCATAATCCCTTGGAAGCTGAGGAGACGTCACGTTCAAAATACTGGATTTAAAGGAACACTGGTGAATTTCCAGGTGGACATCTCTTCTCAACTGTAAGTGCTATATTTACCAAGATAATTGTTCCTTGTGCTTAAATGGTGCTTGTTTAACAAACAAAAAAAAGACAGTTTTCGCTGCTGTTGTAATTACGTCATATATTCGGGTCACGAGACAATGCCTATGTCCCCCGGATGAAGTCTGAAATCTATTCATACTACTCACATGCATACCCGTAAGAACGTACTGTTTTGCCAGCAGATAAGTGCATCCTTCATCAAATACAGTAAAAACTGTGACAGTACGTGATTTCAGATGCAGCATGTGTGTGAGTTGTGGTGTGTCCCATCAGTGTAATGACAGTGTAATGACTGGTCAGACCAGAGTGGAATCTTTGTGATGTGTCGAAGTGTCCACATCACAAAGATTCCACTCTGGTCTGACCAGTGTTTATACTGGCTTATGCTATAGGCCAGTATAAACACTGACACGTTCAACTGTTTAATTAATCGCATGTGTTAACGCGCTAATTTTGACAGCTCTATTTAATATATTTGA
Source organism: Myxocyprinus asiaticus (assembly GCF_019703515.2). NCBI lineage: Eukaryota > Metazoa > Chordata > Actinopteri > Cypriniformes > Catostomidae > Myxocyprinus > Myxocyprinus asiaticus. The sequence goes on from NC_059345.1 coordinate 53,424,340, forward strand.
TTAGCGTATACACCATAATTGAATTTTAATTTACAACAACTGAGATATTATTCTCACTCCTCTCTCTCCCACCAACTCTGATGACAGATAAACTTCTGAAGAGGTAAAACAAGTGATCTGTATGTCAATATGTTGTACATTCCTGCATGTCCCCTGTAAAGAGGGCATACTAAATTCTTAAAGGAGTCATATCATGAGAAATTAAATTTTTCCAAATGTTTTGGGGAGGGAAGAAAGAACATCCAATAAAATAAAGCTGCAAAAATGGCCACCAAACAATGTTCTTTTTCTGAACATGTGCAGCACCTACAGCTCTGAATATATATATATATATATATATATATATATATATATATATATATATATATATATATATATAATTATTATTATTATTATTATTATTATTTTAAGGTTCCCAGCATTCGAAAATAGTTGTTAAAATATGTCATCATTTCAGTTTGACAGTAACAGTTGTGCTGCACATTTTCGAATGGGTTGTTTTGTGAACTTGTCTTAATGCAAGGCAGACTTTGCAGAGTAAGTGAGTGTGTTTACACGTACACCAATATGCTCATAACTTCCAAAAAATCAGCTTAGAGTTATGGTACACTCTCAGAGTCTGGAATGTTTTCAGACATGTCTGAAAAACTTCCAACTTCATCAGCAAACTGCCCATCATTCAGCTGTTCCAGAGCAAGTGCTAAAGATGGAGAAAAATAGAAAGATGTTTCTTTTTAACATGAAACCTTTACATATAAAAGTAATGGTCATCCACTGAATGTTCTTACACTTAAACTACTTTCACTGGGCCTGTCTCCTTAAGAACTCCAAATTATCCAGGAGCCAAGATTGTTTGGTTGTTAGAGGTTTGCCACCACTATCTCTTGGCTGTGGAATCAGAACCTGGAGTCCTGTGTTCTTAATGACCCAGCCCTCTGTTTCACTTCGTTGACTGAAAAAACAAAAAAACAAACAAAAACAATTTGGACAAACACAAGCACAAAAAATAATACCTATAGGTATATTACCATAAACATACAGACCAAGAACAGCAGAACAGCATCTTTATATGAGAAATGTACACTGAAAGAAGTGCTGCCTTCAATTGTTTCCTCAAAGATATATTTCTGTTTGATCTAACCCATATGCATTATTTTCGTAGCTGGTATGACAATTTGAGGTTCAACATTTTGATACCATCTATATACCATTTAACTAGATGTTACCACGAAGCACGCTATTTTTCACATTGTAAAAGGACTATGAACATTACAAACAACAATACAAATGAGGCATGTCGATAAACATTTACAATATCCTGTGCCTCATCACTGCGGAAATAGTACAAAATAAATAATGACCTTGCTACTCTTTAATTGTTAATGTCTACTCGTTTTAAATTATTCCTTACCATGTACATTGAGTTCGGCAGCGATCTCTGACCGTTTCTTTTATTTTTATGGTCTGTCATGATAGGTCATATTAGTTATGTCATACAAACATATATGTTGTTTTCAAAGAGCAACGAGCTTCTTCTCCAAATGCACAGACCATGTGCGCTTTCCATTTGCCACCATGCTTGATCTGCAGAAAAAATATTTTGCTTCCATCCTCTGAAAAAAAAAAAAAAAAACACGCCTTAATCCATGAACTGCTTTTCAACAGAAGCTCATTGGTTGCTGCCTTGGTGATGTGTACCCGCTCCGCCAACAGCAATCATTTTAAACAAGCCGGATGTTGTTCAGGAGTTTTTGAAGCCATAACTCAGCAGGGAGTCCCGACGGTCAAGGATTAGTGGCCTTCCGCTGGCAGACATTAGCTATGTTTCCATCAACGCTTTTTAATGCGCATTTTGGCATATCGCATAAAATCTGCTGGATGGAAACCAAGATGCGAATAAAATCTCCAAAATGCACATAGAAAACGTATACGCTCACTTGAGGTGGATACGTTTTTGGATACAATGCTCCCAGAACTGTGTGATGCCCTGTCATTTCCAGTCATGAGACAAGTTAAGTGTATTGTTTGCGTGTCCTAATCCGCGAGTATTTTATTAATAAAAGAGTCACACAGTCTCTACAATTTCCCCGGAAGTGACGATTTTGGGATGGAAATGCAGCTTTATCCACACAGTGTTTTTGTGATATTAAGATTTTTCGCATAAATTAATTTCGCTACTTGGATGGAAACATAGCTACTAATGCAAACTCCATATCCCTCCACCTGGTCAGTGATTATGTTAATGAAGCTCAAACCTGAAAACTGTCGGAAAACTCAGCTAGTGTGGCACCGGCTTTATTAAAAAAATCTTACTACGCAAGAAAACTGTGTTTACATGACATTTGAAATGATCAGATTATTCTCTACTTTTGACGTCTAAATGTAAATATGCATGCACACAACCCATGTGCACATTGGATAAGCTGGTAAGAATGCCGATAAAGGTGTTGACGTGCTACACATAATGAGCAAAAAGTGTGCCGATTAGTTTTTGCTTAACCCTTGTGCAACATTTGGGACATTTTTGTCTTTCATTTTTGTTTTTTCGATCATTTTGGCTTTGTTAATGCCAACAGCATAAATTTTGCCAAAGGTGTGTATTTTTGGGGGGAATTTTGATATTTCAACCTCAGTTCCTATAATACATCTATAATACACTGTGTAGCAAATTAGCTTAAAAGGAAATTATTTATAATTAATTATAACTGGTTATAATTAATAATAAATATTTAGATTAGATCTTAGAATTAACTGTAGCAGAATCGATATTACAATTATTTGATCTGTCCGTCCAGCGAGCAGACAATATAATTATTTATCAACTCTTGGAAGATTACTTTCCTGGCCAAGGAACAATAGCCTTCCTACTTATACAGTGCTAGCAGTAGTTTAGCATGTAGCAAGGAGCAACATTCAGTGACTTTGAATTGTGAGCGGAACACAGAGACAATCAATTGTGAATATAAGGGATTTAATAAATGAAACTATAACTAACATACAAACAAACTAAGCAAAACATACATATATAGAATGAAGGAAAGTAAGAAAAGGAGAGTCAGAGAGCAAAGAAGGCAGTATTTCACGTCAGTTAACCACAACCTAAATGAGAATCATCAGAGGCACAATTCACCTTAAAAGGGGTTCAAACTTAAACGCGCATCTAATCAGTTGTAAATGGTTACTTGCATTGGTTTGTTGCTGAATAAGAGTCTTGATGCGGTAGACGAGGTTCTCGACGATTTCTTTAGGAGTGAGTTGAAGAAGTCCACAGGAAATCCACAAAGTTACTTGAAGGTAAACACTGCCAGAAGGTTAAACTCAAGAGAGAGTTTTGGAGTGTGTTGGTCTCAAGAAGAAGAGTTTTGAGCGATGATTAGTCTGCGCTCTGGAGTTTTGATAGTTCATTGCCGCACCCATTTTGTGGGTGGAGTGGGCAATCAGAGGCATGCATTTTGAGCGGGAGAAACATCCTTTGTCTCCATTTATGGCCCATTCGCATTTTATTGCTGATCTGGACCGCTAGTGCAGCTTTTAATTCAAAACATAGTAAGAATTGTTCTATGCATTTCACGATCACATGGTGTACATTATTGTGTGAGAAATAAAGGGAAGATCATTTTGATACCAAGAAGGTAACCTCCAGATGATATTAAAGCAGAGATACACTCATACACTTGAATATATTTTTGTTTAACATCTAACTAATACAAGTAAAGGGTTTTAACCAAGTTAATATAATAGGGGAATATACATACAACACATGCATATAGCAGATACATTTATAACTGCTTACTATGGCCTAAATAGAGAAAATGTCTTTAGGTGTGTGTGTGACGTGTATTGGAATTACTGGAGACAGACAACTGCTCTGGTGCCTGGCACGGGGGTGGGGGTGGGGGTCACCCCCTTTCTGTGGAATGTGTTTGAAGCTTGATGGAGACACTCCAGAGGCGACCTGTTTTAGCATCCTTTTGATAGTGATAAAGACCATCTGCAATTTAGCACCCATATAAATGTAAACGCGGAGGCCAGGTCAGTAATTTATATGCAAATGTCAAAAGGCTAAAAGGTTTTTTTTCAAACAAAGTGTAATTAGCCATCACTGATCTTACACAGACGTTACAACTGTGTACACAAAATAGTTACACTCAGGACCTTAAGGACAAAAATGTCCCCATTGAAACCCATTAAAACTGCAATATTTGATCCCAGTGCCATTAAAGCATAAAATCATGAATTCTATAATATTATGCTTTCATTCCAGAACCCTGGCTTCAAAATGTAACTTTTTTATATTTTCCACCAGATGGCACCATTTTTCTCATGTTTAGCCTATGGAGCAAATACATTCTTTTTTCCTATTTTCTGTTTGCTGTATTATAGAGCACTGCAGGCCAATTGAATAAATGATGCAGCTAAAATTGTGTGGGTGTACTGGTATGGAGTGTATTTTGTATGTGTGTATTGAGAAATTTGTGTGTGTGCGTGTGTGTGTAAAAAAACAACAGTGGCATTATTTAAACAAACTGGCATGTAAAGGGTTAAAATCTTGAAAATGAATGAATATTTGGTAGTTATGATCAGGACTGATGTTGGTTGAAAATAATATTAATATATAATATTTTTATGGCAGTTTTTTGACGCAGACATTTTTGTCCTCTAAGAGTACATTTTTAAATTGACGCACAAGGGTTAAACTGTTTATGACCTTACCCCGATAAATAGGGCTAGGTAAAAATATTGATTTTCTGTTGCATCACGATCTTCATTTGAATGATCTTAATATCGATCCTTAAATCCCAAGATTGATCTTTTACTCAATGTACAATCCTCTACAATGCGAGTAAATCTCTCGCATATGTGAGCAAATTTTGCGCTATGTGACTTAAAATGTCTGACATTAGCCACTGGTTAGTTCATTTTCATATTTCACTCACCATGAGTAGTATAGTGGTGAAGAGTATTGTGTATTGGAGTGAGATCCTTTTACTGTGTGTTTAGAGTAAAAGTTTGGTTTGACTCATTCCGTGTAATCTTTACAAAGACATGATCCACTCAACCTATTTGTCTTTGAATAATGTCTCTTTTAATAGCATTTCTGTTCTTTACAGTCAATTGTTGATCAAAAACAACAAAAAAGAAATATTTAATTCTAATCACACATAGCACTCAAGAAGTGAACTAAAGAAGCCATTTATCTTGTTAATGTGCACTTAACCAAAGTAGGTGCTTGCTGAACTTCTATTATTTTTAAAGAGACAGTTCTTGTTTAGCACTTGTTCTTCAAATCAATGTAAATAATTGTAAATACAATAGTAAAATTAATGCATGTAAACAAAAGCAAATAAACATGTAAGTATACTGTATATGTAAGGGATAATGTACAGTCATCCAGTTGTTAAGGCAAAATAAATCCTGACAGGGTGATCAGGACCCAAGAGCCATGTATTTTGTACATTTTAAAAGGCTAAAATGTGGGGGGGCCTTGGTAGCTCAGCAAGTAAAGATGCTGACTACCACACCTGGAGTCGCAAGTTCAAATCCAGGGCGTGCTGAGTGACTCCAATCAGGCTTCCTAAGCAACCAATTGGCCCGGTTGCTAGGGTGGGTAGAGTCACATTGGGTTAACCTCTTCGTGGTCGCCATAATGTGGTTCTCACTCTCGGTGGGGTGCGTGGTGAATTGTGCATGGATGCCGCGGAGAATAGCATGAAGCCTCCACACGCGCTACATCTCCGCGGTAACACGCTCAACTATGGGATCAAAATCCCGTCAAAAGTATTGCAGTCACTGATCCAAAAATAATATACGTGAATCAAAATAATAAGCGTGAATTAAAAAATAATAAGCACAGATAAAAAAAATTATAAGCGCAAAAATAAATAAAAAGCTTATATCCAAATAATTAGCGCAGATCAAAAAATAACAAGCATGAATCAAAAATATATAAACACATTTAAAATATGCTTCAAAAAAAAGAAACAAAAAATTAAAGCAAAGTCATCAGAATTGCAAACAAAACCATGTTGTACTTGTTTTTTTGTGCTCTCTGACAATTTTGCTCATATTTTAAAAAATGTGTACACTTACACTGTATTTTTCAGCCCAGCCCAACTTGATCTGCTTTTCCATGTTGCTTAATGTGCCATTATGTACTGATCCTACGTTGGCATCGTTGGCATGGCTACATGTAGTTTCTTTTTCCACGATACTGCAGTGAAATCAGAAACAAGTGACCAAGCGTCCCCACATCAATAAATAATGCAATAAAGTGGGCTTGACGTTGGACGTTCTTTATTCACAAATAGTCGCAAATGTAGGGACCGTCTCAAAAGATACAGGCAACATTGGAGCAAACATTTACATAACATAGAGTATACAGCTTCAATAACATTTGAAGCAAATGACTTACAGGCATACAACCAACTTCAAAGTGTGCATGTAGGTGTCAGCAATAATGCACAACTTTTAGATTTTTGATATAATTAAATTGTAATAGGCCTTGGTGTCGGGATCTGGATTTTACATTTCATGGAAAACTGGATCAAGTTGGGTTCTGAACTCACGACTACATTGGTACAGCTAGTAAAAACATGCATCAAACATACACAAACCAGGCATTGTTTTTTTTTTTTTTTTTTTTTTTTTTAGATATGCAGCCAATAACCTACAAAAAGTCTTTAATAATGCCTAAACTAAAGACTCTGCTAACTAAATTCAGCTGACACGATACATGTGTTAACGGACTATGATAATGGCCTACTCGGACAACACATTGTTTCCTAGAGCTGGCAGAAAATACTCAAAACAGACACAAGCAGCGTATCTATCAATCACAAATAATATAATATTGAGCAGCAGCTGTCAGAGTTGCACTGGAGTGATGTCACCTCCCCTCTTCGAATGATTGGCTCAAGAACTCGATCAAGAACTAGTGGACCAATAGGGACGCAAAACGCCCCCTGATTTACATGAAAATCTACTCACAAGTTTTGGAAAACCAAACGCAGAACTTGGAAACAAAAGCAAACAAAAATACAGTGTAAGCATACATAAAAAATTATAAATGTTTGTTTTGACCCCTTGAAGTGTAAATGAAAAAGTTGACATTATCTTGCGAAAGGCCCCTTACCTAGGATATGTGTGAATGTTCTTAAAATGAAAATACGGCATCTCAGAATATGATCTGTACACTTCCGGAACACACTGAAATTTCAAAATTTCACAAGAGAGGCATAAACAGTTTATATAACAGTTTATTCTGATAGTGACATGAGCTGAGATGCCAACCATACATGGATATCACCAAGCATTCAAGCATAGCCGGAAATGGAAGCATAAACTGTAGTTCTAGCAGGAAGAATCTGGATCCTTACGCTTTCATTCAATCAGTCATCACATCCAATCACGATACAGCCTCCGTTTTATTAGCCTACACACCTGTCTCTATTGTTCGCATACTTATGTTGTTTTCACCCCCCTCCACCCCATTGCACTAGTTTAGGTCCCGTCCTGGGTGGGGGTAAGCTCCGTTCCACTGCCGTCATCGCATCTGGAAAGATATTACGGTTCAAGCAAGTATCTGAGCGCTGAACCATAGGATGGGGCTTACGCCAAATATTATAAGTTTCTCTACATTCAAAATAATTCCAATCATCCAGAGTCTTTTCTTATAGAACTTGCAGTGATATTTGGTCTGCACTGTTCTCTTACACATTTTTTGATGTTATCTGCTGCACTGAGAGCTGGTGCGCAAATTAAAAAAGAAATAATAATATGGCAACATTTGTCATTCTTTGTTACTTTCAGAATCATTCAGATGATGTTGTGGATAAATCTCACAAAGAGTTTTACAAAGAGGTGATCAGATGTTTTTTTTTTTTTTTTTTTTTTTTAATGCATGATTAAATTCATGTATAAATTAATTTCTTACCTGGTTGAGAGTACCCAAATGCCATTCTTGTTTGTTACAGTTGACTTAATCCCCAGGGGTCAAACTGGATGAGCACACTTAATTAGCACGCATTCTGTTGTTAAGTGCATCAGAATCCAAAGACTTCTGGTATGTTATTCACAAAGGTCCTCAGGTAAATATCTGCATGTGAACAAATTAGATTTAGGTTCAGTTAGTGAAATGAACAATTAATCAGGCAATCCTATTCAAAGATCAGCCTGCCTTGTGTATGAGCATTATCATTCATCAGAGAATGAGACTGGGCAACAATAAGATCGAACTGAAATGCTTTACAGCATTCAGTTCACCCCTGACAAACTGCAAAAGCAGAGCAATGCTTTGCCAGTTTCCATAGCTTCAGCTCTCCATCTGTTGAGAGGATCTGCATTCTCTGTCCTCAGCTTAGCTTCTATTTTTACAACCGAATGTATGCTGCTCCACATAATTTCCATCAGAAAGCGAGGAATGGAGAGACAGGGAGATAGACTGTTTAGCCTGTATTCGGTAAGACTGGAAAACAAAGGACCTCAGACGTTGTCCAAATCTAGCAGGGATATTATTTGTGTTCATATTGCATATTACCGTAATGAAGTACACCACCGTTTCTCTGTCAGATGATTTGCCTAATGCCAAAGTCGCAACCTATTTCTGCAAATAAGGTGCATTACTTGCATCCCGTAGACTGGGTTTTGTCAGTTTAGTGTGCGTTTGTGGGTGTTTCATGTTCATAAAACCTTTTTATTAGAGTGTGTATTTATACCAGTTTCTGTGAAATGGGATCAAGGAAATAGACCTTAGCCATATCAAGTTCTAGCCATGCATGTGTAGATAAGGTGTGTGCGTATGCTCCACTTGCCCTTGCCCAAGGTTAATCTGTCACTTTTAGTGTATATTTGCATTCATTCTTATCTGTTTCTCACCACTCATCTGTCTGTGTGGATCCAACACCTCACGCTTAATTGCTTTTCTTTAAAATACACGAGCAAGCCCCCACTCAGACACTTCTCACTTTTTGTCCATCACACATACACACCGTGTCTCCTGCTTCTCATGGTATGTCTGGACACAAAAGACATTCAGTTAAACAGCCTGTGTCTACTTTTACACATTTTGTTCTGTCACCCTCTCCCCTAATAAGAGGAGAATTTTTCTGAGAAAGAAAGTGAGAGTGTAAAAGAGAAGGGGAGAGTCTGGAGTTAACTAAGCTGTTTTAGGCATGTATAGCTTTAGGCACCAACAGAATTTTCCATCTCTGCTGACCATATCTGTTTCTTGCAGAACAGAGAAAAGCAAATGTAATTTAACACACTTACTTATTCATGGTCAAATTCCCACTATATTTGTGCACATTCTATTAGGAGTGTTTTGAAGCTAGAGTGAATATGAACATCCACCATTTTTAACCATATGTAGGTCTATTGCATTCTCTGATGGATGTCAAAAAGGGCCCTGTAGCAGCACTGGAATAACATTTTGTCATGTTTGCTCTCAAAATAATATCCATATTTTATGCTTTCAAACCAGCTCAGGTTATGCAAATTTATTTAAAGATTTCTGTATACAGAAAATAGTATTATAGTATTATAATTAGGTTATCTACTGACAACCACTAATCATCAATTTTTTGTAGGTCTTTGAAATACAAGTGAGTGGAATAGTCTAGCACCATACAGAAAGATTGCTTTGTTTAAGTGTAATGCACAACAATTGTCTGACAGATAACTCATCACTGTCTTCCATGTTATTGGTTTACATAGTTTAGCAAAGCTTAAGGGATGCTTTTGTGGCTGATTTATTTTTACCACTGACCAGATGCAAACAGTTTAGCTTTTTAAAGAGTATGCGAGTATGTCATAATATATGATACAGTATGTGACACGATTCAGTTATTTAATTGTCACTTAATCAGTTCATTCAAGAATGTGTTTTATTTATTATATATATATATATATATATATATATATATATATATATATATATATATATATATATATATTTTTTTTTTTTTTTTTTTTTTTTGTCAAATAAATTCCAAATTGCTCATGATGAGGGGACCTACATGTTCACAGTAGCATGTCATGATTGTAGCATGGCTGGCTGTTTATTTGGATGTTGAAAAATTCTGGCTATTTATGATTATTCAGATAAAACTATTCATGTTTCTCTACGCTGTGTGTGGCATATTTGTGTTTGTTATGCAATGTGGCACAAGTATAAATAGAAATGCCCTTCAAGACTGCTGAAGCCTCCCACGGCTCTCTTTTATAATACAATTCAAAGTCAGAACCCGATATCTCAAATTAAATATGCTGTATATGGCACCAGGTGAGTGGCACTATAAATCTCAAATATGAGTTTTGGTGTTAGCAATGGAAATCAGCCTTTCCTTAAAATTAATATTTGCTTAAGTCAGGCAACAATTTTAGCCTTTTCAATGTTTGCATACAGTAGCTAGCTAACACCTCATGGGCTGTGTTTGGAAGAGGTGTGTTGCCTCAAATCATGTAAAAATCAAAAACATTTGGCAAGTCGAGACAACATGGGTTCCAGCAAATGTCACTGCTTGATTTGGCAAGATGTAGGGAGAGGACCACTGCTAACATTACACGACTACCCCGTTACATGCTGTGCAGCACTATGTGCCAAAATCTCTGGATCGAAGCAAATCTAGCTAATCTCTCTCTTTGCTCCTGGCGATGCCAGGACCCCTCAGGTAGCCATTGAGAATTCAAACAAGGACATTTGGAGCACAAGTTAAGCAGCTTTCAGTTTGCATACAGTAGATAACTGGCCTACCTCCAAAACAGGAATTATGTTCATGTTTGTTCTAATAATTATATGTAAATGGCTACATACATTTAACAATAGATGTACAGTGTTTTGCTCCTTATGCTGTATTTGAGGGCTAAATTGGAATGTTACTGTACTCCATATTGTAGTACACATAATTACATGATAATTTATTTGAAGTAGTTCCATATAAATACTCAAGAATGTCATCTGAACTCTCGGTCTACAACTACATGCCAATAATATGCAGTTTGTTTCTATGTATTTTTTATAACTATTAGTGATTGTAAGCAAAACCATGCATGCAAAGGTATGTGTGTTTGAGTGCGTACTTCTTAATTACTGCCTCATTACCTGGTTGTGTTATTAATGGTTTATGTTTAAAAATGGAAATCAGTGTCTTTTTTATTTATGTATCATTTGTGAGTTTCAGAACAACAGACAATTATTTTTTCTTTTTTTCTTTTTTATAGGCTTTTTGACACTTTTATTGATTAGACAGTAGAACAGTGACCAGAAACTGTAGGGAGAAGATGTTACCCAAAACAGATTCAAACATGTGTCCCCCGCATATTAGGGCATATTAGGGACGTCATCTAACACAGGTTTCTAGAAAGGACAACAAGCATATTCACCTTCTCTGACACACACAATAACTTTCAGGCTGCATGAGACATGAGGGAAAAGCAAAAAATTTGATGCCGGTTCTGCTTGGTGCAGGTTTTAATCATATTTAATTGCATTATTACTTGTGTCATGTTTACATAATGGGCTCAGCAGTGGGGGCAGGGGTGTTGATGTAATCAGATATTGTGATATATGTATATATAAATATATTTGATTTTTTTTTATTGCGTGAAAATATTTGCTACATATACCCCAGCCCTACCACACATGCACCAATGTGCAGCCTGTGCACTAACCAGGCCAAGCCTCTGACATGTTTTGTAAATGTATGTTTTAAGGCTACTGTCTGAAATTGAAGACATTGTTAAATGAGGATATATATATATATATATATATATATATATATATATATATATATATATATATATATATATATATATATATTAATATGTTTTCAATTAAGAAATGTTTTACTGCCTTGCATTTGGTCAAAACTGAGTTGAAATCGAGTCTCTTAGACTATGATCTGTCCTGTGACAAAAGGGTTTGGCTCAACTTTGCTCAGATTCAGAGAGAGAGAGGAAAAGTTTTTATAATCCCCTTTTTTCTGGACAAAACTTTGAAGCCATTTTTCAAAATGTAACCTTACAAAAATGTAGAGTTCATGGCAAATTTGCCGCAAATTCGCCACTGATCATTTTCACATGCAAATGAGCTTTGTGGTGAACTTGCGGCAAATTTTAAGGTGTGCTACAGGTTCACCACTACTGGTGAAGAGCTGCAAACTTCTGACAAACATTTGTGGTGAATCACAACCTCATTTGCATGTGAAAATAATGAGTGGCAAATCTGTGGCAAATTTGTGGCAAGTTTGCAGCTAGTTTGCCAGAACTCTAGTTGTTTTGTAAAAGTGTTGACATAGTAGGACAGTATAAGGACAGAAACATCCTTTACGCATATACGCAGATTTGAGCGCTTGGCAACGGTTTGCAAACATGCAGTCCAGTTGAACATATAAAGGCGCTCTTGCATTATTGTGGCAGTAATAAACCTCAGTACTCAAAGGGGTGATAGAGTCACTGTCAACAATCTGTACTATTAAACTGGATTTGTAATTATACAGGTAAGTTGTTATAAATATACTGACTTTACATGCTCAGCAATATTCTCTTCAAACTGTCCCTCGGCCATGACTGTAGTTGGCTTGAAAGAGCTTGTGTATGGACAGTGTGTGCACCTCTGTTTTAACAAGATAAAACACTTGTTCAAAAAAATGCCATTTAATGAAAGCAGTACAATGATTTGGGGATTTTGTCAGTCATGTAGTGTACACCTGGCATTACCGAGCTGTATTCAACATTTATTTGTGCATAGCCTACATACAGTAGGCCTACAAAGAGCCATTGATCTGAATCTGTATCTTAATTTGACACCTTGGTCTCATTACAAGTGTATTCATCTAAGGTTCAGCTACCATGGGAGTGTGTGAATGTGTGCTGATCCATTTTAATGCTGCCTTGATCATTATCCCACATGTCTGTCAATTGACTTTTAAGGCGTATCCTTTAGGGAAAATTCAGCTGCCTTGATTAGAGCCCAATCACACATGCAAAATAGGTATCTCAGGAAGCAAGCAGACTTGTCAGAAAGGGAAGATAATTGGGGCTCTAGGTACAGGTTGTCCTTTATAAGTTGTTCTCAGGCCAGTTATTCAGTCAGCACTTATAACTCAAATAAATGTAGTTAAAGAAATCAGAACTGATCTGAGAGCATTGCATTAAAGTGGCGTGTTGACCAGCAGTTTAATAGTAGCATGAGTGACCCTCTTCTCTTCATTAACACAACATGCCTTTACATATATATGTACACACTGGCAGCCAAAAGTTTGGAATAATGTACAGATTTTGCTGTTTCGGAAGGAAATTGGTACTTTAATTCACCAAAGAGGCATTCAACTGATCACAAAGTAAAGTCAGGACATTACTGATGTAAAAAACAGCACCATCACTATTTGAAAAAAGTCATTTGTGATCAAATCTAGACAGGCCCCATTTCCAGCAGCCATCACTCCAACACCTTATCCTTAAGTAATCATGCTAAATGTGGTACTAAAAAAAATCACTTGCCAGTATATCATACACAGTTGAAAGCTTTTTGGTTCGTTAAATGAAGCTTAACATTGTCTTTGTGTTTGTTTTTGAGTTGCCACAGTTTGCAATAGACTGGCATGTCTTAAGGTCAATATTAGGTCAAAGATGGCAAAAAAGAAACAGCTTTCTCTAGAAACTCATCAGTCAGTCATTGTTTTGAGGAATGAAGGCTATACAATGCTTGAAATTGCCAAAAAAAAAAAAAAAAAAAAAACCTGAAGATTTCATACAAAGGTAACTGTCTTCAAAGACAAAGGACAACTGGCTCTAACAAGGACAGAAAGAGATGTGGAAGGTCAGATGTACAACTAAACAAGAGGATAAGTACATTAGAGACTCTAGTTTGAAAAATAGATGCCTCACATGTCCTCAGCTGACAGCTTCATTGTACAACAGTAAAGAGAAGACTCAGGGGTGCAGGCCTTATGGGAAGAATTGCAAAGAAAAAGCCACTTTTGAAACGGAAAAACAAAAAGAAAAGGTTAGAGTGAGCAAAGAAACACAGACATTGGTCAACAGATAATTGGAAAAGAGGGTTATGGATCTTAACCCCATTGAGCTTTTGTGGGATCAGTTAGACTGTAAGGTGCATGAGAAGTGCCCGACAAGACACATCTATGGCAAGTGCTACAGGAAGCATGGGGTGAAATGTTACCTGAGTATCTGGACAAACTGACAGCTAGAATGCCAAGGATCTGCAAAGCTGTCATTGCTGCACATGGAGGATTTTTTGATGAGAACTCTTCGAAGTAGTTTAAGAAGTTCTGAAAAAATACCAATTTCTTTCCATAAGAGCTAAATCTGTACATTATTCCAAATTTCTGGCCGCCAGTGTGTGTGTGTATATATATATATATATATATATATATATATATATAGACACACACACACACACACACACACACACACATACATACATACATACATACATATACATGCATCTAAGCACAACCCATACCACAGAACCATACATTGTCTGCTGATGTGGAGTGCAGGGTTATTTTAGGTGGCACAGTGGTCCAACAGGGGGCACTGTGGGTATGTTTTCATAGGGAGAGACAGGCGTTAGCATGGCCACTCAGCTAGCTAGTGGGGAGGGTAGTGATTAGCAACAAATAGTTATGTTAGGGTTTTTTTCTCCACAACTCATTTTTACACTGTCTGTCCCACTCCGAATTTCTCTTTGATGTACATGGTGCAAAAATGTAACAATAAAAAGGATTGTGTTTGAGAGATGTAAGGAGAGAGAGACAGAGAGAAAGCCAGACTGAGTGGAACAGAGAAATTAAAATAATAGGAAAGAGCAATAAAGAAAGCTTGTAAAGGACTGATCAGAGTGATTAAAACATATAATATATTCAGTGCGGACCACTTGAGACCACTGGTGCAAATGCTTCTTGTTTGCATTATTGTTATTTTTTATTTAATGCATTTTTATTTATTTTTTCATTTCAAATGATTTTATAAGTACTACACTTTCATTACAAAGTTACAATTTTCTTACTATTTAGTATGCTCTTCTTTTGCTTTAATAATATACATTTGAACCTCATGATCTAGCATGATTTGAAAATGTTCCAAAGAGCAATTTGTGCTTCAATGTAAGCAAGGCAATCTGAGCAGCAAACAAGCAGAGCACGTAGGACGTTTAGTGAGAGAAAAAGGAGATTGAAAAGGATAAAGGGAAAAATAGGATGAAAAGGAAGGAGTACATAAAAGCTATGGTTTACACTGTACTTTTCAGGGTGGGGACTTTCCAATAAGTACCATTGTACTATTCATACTATATTTTTCGATCCCCGAACCCAACCCCTACCTCTTAATCTAACCCTCACATAAACTTTTCTAAATTTTTACATAGGTATGAAGACATTTAGTATGTTTATTAAGCTGCTGTCCTAATGGTGACCATTGGCTGGTCCTGCAAATGTAGGTGATTGCAGGTTTTACTTGTGGGGACATTTGGTACATGCCAGCACTTCTATGTCATGACTCATGTCACAGGACAGAGTATAAGAGGCCTCTTTCACTTCTGCGACACAAAAATTCTCACAGAGTTAAACCAAGATTGTGGTTTGACACATAAATGTAAAAAAAAATATATAAATAAATAAATACAAAATAGCCTTACCTTCATCTCGCCCAATAATGTGATGATAGGTCAACTAGCCATACTCACCTCCTCCAGAGGAGCTGTAGACCTAATTAAAACTTATTTAACTGTTAAGCTCTATACACATGACAGGTATTGTCAAGACACTGGAGTAACCTACTTAGATGTAGCATAGAATGATGGTAATGTGAGTAACAGAGAGACATTTATAGTTAAATGTCATTGAAGGTGCTTGCAGGTAGACCCACATGGATGTTTCTAGTCTGGATAGCTTCTTTTATGACAAATGAAATGCCCTACATGCAGTTTATTGTGTTAATGTTAGACTATGAGGTCATTAAGGGCTCATGTTCTGTTGAAATTGACTTTGGGGTCCCAGAGACCACAATAATGTCCATAAAAAATAAAAATATAAATAATTATAGTAGTTTCAAAATTAAACTCTTATTTTTTCTTCAAATTCTTCTAATAAGTTCATCTTGCCTAATCAAAACCAAATACAGTAGATAAATATGGAAGCTTTAGCCATCTTTTCTACTGCAAGGCTAGCATGTACTTTTCATAAATGAAACTGGTATCCATTCTAGTAACATTGTTTCTGTATAGGGTCAATTTGACTCCCAACAAAAACACATTGTAGAGAAAATACAATAAACAAAATCAAAATATACAACTGGCAACAGTGTATTTCTATAGTACAGAGAATGTTTAGCATGTTAAAATTAATTGTATTTTATTTATGTTTTATAACTTGAGATTCTGAGACCCCAAACATACATTACATATGTACTGTAAGTAATGTAATGTTTCACGGAGGAAAGTTGAAGCATGTTAGCAAGTTGAAATGTTGTTTCCCTATCTGTCACTCACTCGACGTTGTGTCGATGTAGTGACACTAGGGGTCACTCTTGGGAGCCCGAGACACTTCTGGTCTTTGATAAAAGGCCAATGAAAATTGGCGAGTGGTATTTGCGGCCATACGGGTATAAAAGGAGCTGGAATGCAACCACTCGTTCAGATTTTCTCTTCGGAGCCAAACGGTCATGCTCATTGAGCTGAATACTACTGTTCATTCACCTCTGCTGGATCTGACGGCGCATTTCAGCGGCTTCTCCCTCCTCTGCACTGGTGCATTGCAGAGAATGCCCCTGGGCGCTTCGGCAGAAAAACAAGAGAGTATATTTTCTAAAAGAGCTTTTCCTCCTCTAAAAGAGTATATATTTCTCTAAAAGAGCGGCACACACGGAATGTCTTTTTAAAGATGCGTCTTTTTAAAAATGCCTTTCCGATTTTGTGTTATTCCTGGTTGCGGTCTTTATCTCTCAACTTCGGATGGTCATGATTGCTGTCTTTCGTGTCTGGGCGCAACCCACACGATGGCGGTGAAGCAGCAATCCAGCACATCCTGCCCCGGCGCGGCTCAAGATCCCGTGCCCCATCTGCTCGTCGCCAAGGCTGTCCCCCTGCGGTGACTGCACCGGCTCCACCGCATCCCGCCCCTTCGGCCCGGCCCCGGCATGGAGCCCACCACAGGAAGCAGACGCCACCCGTCTCACAGCCGGCGCCTAAGAACCCACGGAGGTCCTCAAAGCGCCCCTGAGACGGGCGACCCAGGGACGAAGGAACCCACTCACGTGGAGCTGGTAAAAAAACCACTCCATCCCCCGGTCGAGGGCCGGGCGGAAAATCTTTTGTTGCCTTTTTGTTTGATTTCGCCGCATGCCCAAGTGGTTGCGGTACCCAACAGTTCAGCAAAAGAGCAGCTTCCTTCCTCCCTGGGTCACATACCCAGTGTGTACAGTCATCACCACGACTACCGTCCACGGGTTTTTTCTTGCAGGATTGGCGATCCAGTGGTGGCCTTTCTGCCCCTGAGCGCCCAGCTGTGGCACACAGCCACCCCCGATGTGGCAGTCTCCATGGGTTACGAGGACAGGCCTCTTCCTCCCCCGTCCCATGCTGTTCCGGGGGTGGTCACAAGGAGCCAGGTAAGTGCTTTGATGTCCCTAGACTCAGGCTCCACCCCGCTGCGAGGCCCCACCTGCTGGTACGTCCGACAACGTTGTCCCCTTGGTCCCCCTCGTGCGGAACGGCTTTCCAATCCGTCGCGATGGCTGATCCGGACCGTCTGACTCGGCTATGCGATTCAGTTCGCCAGGCACCCGCCCAGATTCAGCGGTATTCACTTCACCTTGGTCAAGAGCAAAAATGCTGCCACCTTGCGTGCAGAGATTGCTACCCTCCTACGGAAGGGCACGATAGAACCTGTCCCTCCAGCCGAGATGAAGAAAGGGTTTTACAGCCCCTACTTCATCATACCGAAAAAAAGGCAGTGGGTTGCGGCCAATCTTGGACCTGCGAGTACTGAACTGGGCTTTACACAGATTCCCGCTCAAGATGCTGATGCAAAAACGCATTCTGGCGAGCGTCCGGCATCAAGATTGGTTCGCGGCGGTAGACCTGAAGGATGCGTACTTCCACGTCTCGATCTTTCCTCGACACAGACCCTTCCTGTGGTTTGCATTCGAGGGTCAGGCGTATCAGTACAAAGTCCTCCCTTTCGGCCTGTCTGCTCGCGTCTTTACGAAGATCGCAGAGGCTGCCCTTTCCCCGTTAAGGGAGGTGGGCATTCGCATCCTCAACTATCTCGATGACTGGCTAATCCTAGCTCACTCTCGAGACATGTTGTGTGCACACAGGGACCTGGTGCTCTCACACCTCAGCCAACCAGGGCTTCGGGTCAACTGGGAAAAGAGCAAGCTCCTCCCAGATCAGAGCATCTCTTTTCTCAGTTTGGAGTTGGACTCAGTCTGCTTGACGGCGCGCCTTACGAACGAGCGCGCCCAGTCGGTGCTGGCCTGTTTGAAGGCGTTCAAACAGAAAACAGCAGTTCCACTGAAACTTTTTCAGAGGCTCCTGGGGCATATGGCGTCCTCAATGGTGGCCACCCCGCTCGGGTTGATGCATATGAGGCCGCTTCAGAACTGGCTCCAGACTCGAGTCCCGAGATTGGCATAGCGCCACGGGACACATTGTGTGGCCATCACGCCGGTCTGTCACTGTCTTTTCAACCCTTGGACCGACCTCTCGTTTCTACGAGCAGGTGTTCCTTTAGAACTGGTCTCCAGGCGTGTCGTGGTCATGCCTCCAAAATGGGCTGGGGCACTGTTTGCAATGGGCACGCAGCCGACGGCCTCTGGACGGGTCCGCGACTGCATTGGCACATCAACTGCCTCGAGTTGT
Source organism: Myxocyprinus asiaticus (assembly GCF_019703515.2). Classification (NCBI taxonomy): domain Eukaryota; kingdom Metazoa; phylum Chordata; class Actinopteri; order Cypriniformes; family Catostomidae; genus Myxocyprinus; species Myxocyprinus asiaticus. The sequence continues at coordinate 53,443,217 of NC_059345.1, forward strand.
TGGCAATTCTGCTCACCCTGCAGAGGTTCCGGCCGTTTATCCAGGGCAAGCGCGTGTTAGTTTGGACAGACAGCACGGCAACGGTAGCATATGTCAACCGCCAAGGCGGTCTGCACTCTCATTGTATGTCACAACTCACCCGCCGTCTCCTCCTCTGGAGTCAGCAGCACTTCAAGTCGCTGCGAGCCACTCACATCCCGGGCAACCTCAACACTACAGCGGATGTGCTGTCACGGCAGGTTACCCTCAGGGGAGAGTGGAGACTCCACCCTCAGGTGGTCCAGCTGATTTGGAGTCGATTCGGATGGGCACAGGTGGACCTGTTTGCCTCCCAAGAATCCTCCCACTGCCCGCTCTGGTACGCCCTCACCGAGGCTCCCCTCGGCATAGATGCGCTGGCACACAGCTGGCCCCCTGGCCTACGCAAATATGCGTTTCCCCCAGTGAGCCTGCTTGCACAGACCCTGTGCAAGGTCAGGGAGGACGAGGAGCAGGTCGTCCTGGTAGCACCCTACTGGCCCACCCAGACATGGTTCTCGGACCTCACGCTCCTCGCGACAGCTTCCCCCTGGCGAATTCCCCTGAGGAAGGACCTTCTTTCTCAGGGACGGGGCACCCTCTAGCACCCACGCCCAGACCTCTGGAATCTCCATGTCTGGCCACTGAACAGGACGTGGAAGACCTAAGCGGTCTACCACCCGCGGTCACTCAGGCTAGGGTCCCCTCTACGAGGCACCTGTATGCCTGTAAGTGGCATCTGTTCGCTAAGTGGTGTTCTTCCCGACGCGAAGACCCCCAGAGATGCGCAGTCAGATTAGTGCTTTCCTTCCTGCAGGAGAGGTTGGAAGGGAGGCTGTCCCCTTCCACCTTGAAGGTGTATGTTGCCGCCATAGCAGCACACCACGACGCAGTTGACGGTAAGTCCTTAGGGAAGAACGACCTGATCATCAGGTTCCTAAGAGGTGCCAGGAGGCTAAATCCCTCCAGACCATGCCTCTTTCCCTCATGGGACCTCTCTGTAGTTCTTCAGGGTCTACAGAGAGCCCCCTTTGAGCCTTTGCAGTCAGCCGAGCTTAAGGCACTCTCCTTGAAGACTGCCCTCCTGACTGCGCTCACTTCCATCAAGAGGGTAGGTGAACTGCAAGCGTTCTCTGTCAATGAAACGTGCCTGGAGTTTGGTCCGGGTTACACTCACGTGATCCTGAGACCCCGACCTGGCTATGTGCCCAAGGTTCCCACCACCCCTTTTAGGGACCAGGTGGTGAACCTGCAAGCGCTGCCCCAGGAGGAGGCAGACCCAGCCCTGTCGTTGCTGTGCGCTTTACTCATCTATTTGGATCGCACGCAGAGCTTTAGAGTCTCTGAGCAGCTCTTTGTCTGCTTTGGTGCACAGCGGAAAGGAAGCGCTGTCTCCAAGCAGAGGATCGCCCACTGGCTCATTGACGCCATAACTATGGCATATCTCGCCCAGGACATGCCGGTAGGGCTACGAGCCCATTCTACCAGGGGTGTAGCGGCTTCCTGGGCCCTGGCCAAAGGTGCCTCTCTAACAGACATTTGCAGAGCAGCGGGCTGGGCAACACCCAACACCTTTGCAAGGTTCTACAACCTCCAGGTGGAACCGGTTTCATCCCAGGTAGTGGCACGCAACACAAGCGGATAAGCCCGGGATAGCTGGCCAGGTGTATCGCTTGCACATAGCACCTTCCACCTCCTTTTGAGCTGAAGACGTGCACCATTAATTCCCAGTAGTGTTCACAAACTTTGTTCCCTGGTTGACTTCCTCCGAGCCCTGTGGCAGCCGAGTTTTCGGAGAGACTCGCTGCCGGCCCAGTACACGTGCTAACTAAGAGTCCTGTTCTGGGGTAGGTGCTTCGCATGTGGTGGTTCCCTGTAAGGCTAACCCCATGCGATATATATCTTCCACTAGTTCGTTTCCCTGTTGGCAAACTGCGTCTTCCTAGGGCAGAGCCCCTCTGCCCCAGTCTCCATGTTTGTAGTAACTCCTCCCCCATTGGGTAGGATCTACCTTGAAGACTCTCCACATGATCAGAAAGACCATGTGACGTATTTTTCCACTTAAATACCCCCCCCCCCCCCCCGTCTTTGGGCGAGGTGTGGTCTCCGCGGTGCCTTCCCCTTGGGAGGGACACCCCCTGACTAGACCTGACGGCCCAGTCGGATAATCCCCTTCTTTTTCAGGGAGTGGAAAAAGAGAAGGGGAAAAGAGGCCACGACTGGGTTAAGCTTGTCTCTATCTTTTGGGTAGTCGACTTGTCCCCAAAGGCCCGTTCGACACTCATAACTATGTTGGGGGAGGTTACGTGTCGACCTGGTGTGCTGGCTATGAGGCACACAGTAGTCTGCCCACCACACACCGCCACGTTCACGTTTGAGTGAGTGACAGATAGGGAACATCCTGGTTACTTGCGTAACCTCCATTCCCCGATGGAAGGACGAGACGTTGTGTCCCTCCTGCCACAACGCTGAACTACCCGCTGAAATGGCCGGACCTTATATCGGCTCCTCAGCATAAAACCTGAATGAGTGGTTGTTTACCACCTCCTTTTATACCCATTTGTCCGGGGGAGTGGCATGCAAATAGCACTTGCCAATTTTCATTGGCCTTTTATCAAATACCAGAGGTGTCTCGGGCTCCCAAGAGTGACCCCTAGTGTCACTACATCGACACAACGTCTTGTTCACTCCATCAGGGAACGGAGGTTACACAAGTAACCATGATGTATTAATCATTTGTTTGTTGTATATTTGTGTATGTGTGTATACAGTTGTATATAACCTGACCTTGGACTTGAGGTCATAAGGGTTAGGACACTATAGCCATTCAGATGCATTTTCCCCCTTTATCTTCCTGACATGCCAAACACAGACATTTATTTGATATAATGCAATATCAGTGTGCACTCCTCATTCTCTCAGAGAAGGAAACTCTTTTAAACATATCCTTCACAGGCCCCCACCTGGCATATGACCCTGACAGACTAACTATGTACAAAGAGATGCCTCTACATCTCCCGTATCCCCTTCTTTCTTCCCTCTCTCTTTCACTTCACTATTCCCTCTTATCCCTCCTTTGCTGAGCTGTGGCTCTTTCACCTCCTGCTCTCTTTCTTCTCCCCCTCCCTTCAGGCCTCCTCCCTATTGATGACTGTGTTCTCACACAGCAGCAGATTCACTATTTCCATACAGAGTCAGAGTCAACGAAGCTTTATTGGTAGGGTTGGGAACCGACAACCGGTTCGTATTTAGAAATGGTTCAATGTTTTAAAAATAATGGAACAGAATGATTTTCATGACTTCTGGTATCTGTTCTTGAACAAGAATTCTTCCGCATATGTGAATGAAACACGTTTATAAAATACTCCTGTTACTAATACTTTCCTGCATTGCTGTTCAACAGTGTCACAATGGCATCCAGAGCAAAACATGTAGCGCAACCAGTGTAGCTCGATTCTTGAATGAATGACTCATATGAGCTGGTTTGTTTGAATCTACACCCCAAAACATACAATATTACTTCACCAAAAAAAAAAAAAAAGAAAAAAAAAAAAGACTTAAATCAGAGTAATTACTGACTGGATTCATATGACAGTAACTGTTGACATTTAATGAATAAATTAATTAAAAAATCTGTGTAAACACACCTTCTGCAGGAATCTGTGCTATTAAAATATGAAATGATTATCATTTGGTAACAAACTGTTAAATACAGTAATAATTAAATTTGTATTTATTCCTCAAAAGTACTACAATAATCTTGAATAGAATCATTAAGCAGCTGGAATCATTAAGAGGTATCAGAATTGGAACCAGAATTGTTAAATTCCTTACTTTTTTGGCATGATTGTCAGTATTTACGATTACTGTTCAAGCTTAAACAGTACCTAAAGTGAAATGGCAATACAGAAAATAAATAGGGTGAGGTAAATAAAGAAATACATGTTATGAAGGTGAAAATAAAAGAAAAAGACGAGGTTAAACCACTTCATACTATGGTCTTGTTTGACTATATATAGTGCTGTCAGTCGACTACATTTTTTAATCACTACTAATCGCATAACTTTTCATAGTTAATCGCGATTAATCACAGATTTTAAAAGTGCTGAAATTTGACTCACAGTATACTTATTTTCCTGTCAAAATGGATTTATTTCCTTCTTAGGACAGAAAACAAAACAAAATTTTACAATAATTTTTTATTAACATTTTACAAAAAACGAGCCTTCCACGGTATAAAGATTTAAGTAACATTAAACTAGGGCTGCACGATTTGAACAAAAAATCATATTGCAATTATTTTGAATAATATTGGGATTGCGATTTAAACTGCGATATAAACAAAAAACTACTCTCAAAAAAATATTTTAGCTTAGTTTTAAGATTTACTAATTTCAATTTCTTAACAACATTCCATCAAATTGAACTGTGTAATTTTTCACAAAATGTATTTATTGAATTAAAATCTTTAGGTTTATTTTATTTGGTTAAAAATGACACAATTCAATTTTAAAGAATTTAGTTATGAAATTGAAATGCATAAATCCCAAAATTATTTTTTGAATGTAGTATCTAAGTGATTCCTTTTGACCAAAATTAGATAATGTTTTGCCCATGCTCTACTGCCAATAAAAAATAACCAAACATAGACCTTTTTTTTTTTTTACAACAGCCAAAAATGAACTAAATAAGCCAACAATAAAATAAATAAATAAATAAATAAACTGTGAAAAAAATAATATTCACATTGTGCCTGTCCATTGTGTAACGTCTTGGTTACTGATGTAACCTCTGTTCCCTGATGGTGGCTCTTGAGAGCCCCAATCACCTTTGCTTTATTCAGAAAAGGCCAATGAAAATTGGCGAGTGGAATTTGCATGCCACTCTCCGCCCCGGAAATACGAGTATAAAAGGAGATGGCGTGCACCACTCATTCAGAGTTGTGCTGAGGAGCCGAGAGAAAGTCCCAGCCATGTCAGCGGTCGGTTCAGCACAGCGGCAGGAGGGACACAACGTCTCGTTCCCTCCATCAGGGAACAGAGGTTACATCAGTAACCAAGACGTTCCCTGTCTGTCACTCACTCGAGAGTAGTAGTGACACTAGGGGTTCCTGTACGAAACGGCGCAGGTGCTGAACCGTGTCAGGAGGTACGGAGGAGCGGACACGGGCAGGCTGCTGCATGCCTCGCAGCGAGCGCTCGACCACGTCGTGACCTTCCAGCGAGTTAGGTAAGGCATCACCCTGGTCCCGATAAGGGTGGGAGGAGGCACTTAACCGAGGAGGCTACAGGCGGTGGCCTTTCCTGAATATTGTATTAAGCAATTTCCCGCCGAGCACCTGCTAGAATAGCGCTGGGGAAGTGCTCTTCCCTCTCCAGGAGGGAGAGCACTACGGAGACCACATCGTACCGGAGGGGGGTTAACATGTGAAGAATATCTCACATGGACTTACCAATGAGGAAGTTCACATATGGAATGATGCCACTGGGGAGGACCCTATCTATGGAGAGGGTACACAGCAACAGTGGCTGAGGCAGAGCTCTGACGAGGGGAAACACAGGGTTCACCTGAGGGGAAACCGAACAGTAGAAACACATCATACGGGATTACCGAGGGGGGAATCACCACGTATGGAGCACTGAGCCCAAGTACACAGGCTCACCTGAAAAGGGGCATACCACGAGTACTGGGCCTGGCGGCATTACTCCTCCACTGAGTTCACCACCAAATAGTGCTTAAGGAATTAAAGAGGCGTCAAATGTTCGGGGAACTGTTATGGACAAGATAGCGCACATTATCACCTAAAAAAGGGGAAAGGCGCAATGCAAGTGATACACCCAACCGGCTGCCCGGCCTACGTTGTTACCCTGTAACACTCGGGTCGAAACCGGTTCTATGCGCAGGTTGTAGAACCTTGCAAAGGTATTGGGTGTAGCCCAACCCAATGCTTTGCATATGTCTGTTAGAGAGGCGCCCCTCACCAGTGCCCAGGAGGATGCAACACCTCTGGTGGAGTGCGCCCGATCTCCCAAAGGGCACGGCAGGTTTTGTGATTGGTAAGCCAGAGAAATGGCATCCACAATCCAATGGGGCAACCTCTGTTTGGAGACAGCTTTCCCCTTCTGCTGCCCTCCAAAGCAGACAATAAGCTGCTCCAAGTGTCTAAAGCTCTGCTTGCGGTCCAGATAGATGCGCAGGGCACCAACTGGACACAGCAACAACAAGGCTGGGTCTTCCTCCTCTGAAGGGAGCGCTTGCAGGTTCATCACCTGATCCCGGAAGGGAGTGGTGAGAACTCTGGGCATGTAACCGGGCCGGGGTCTCAAGATCATGTGAGAGTGTGCTGGAGCGAACTTCAGGCATTCGCTGGTGACAGAGAGCACCTGCAGGTCGCAACCCTCTTGATAGAAGTGAGCGCCACCAGCAGGGCCGTCTTCAGTGACAAAGTGCTGAGCTCGTGTTGCAGTGAGGGTCTCCCATCCAGTGTATCGTGATATGCTGCTATAGCAGCCATGTACACCTTCAGGGTAGAGGGAGACAGCCGTCTCTCCAGCCACTCCTGTAGGAAGGACAACACAGACCTGACCGCGCATCTCCGTGGATCTTCCCCAAGGGAAGAACACCAATTTGTGAAGAGATGCCACTTCAGAGCATACAGCCGCCTCGTGGAGGGGGCTCTGGTCTGAGTGATCGTGTCTCACTGCTGGCGGAAGGACTGCTAGGTCCTCCGCGTCCCGTCCAGGAGCCAGATATGGAGATTCCAGAGGTCTGCATGCCCTGCCCCTGAGTGAGAATGTCCTGCCTCAGGGGAATGCACCAGGGAGGGGCTACTGCCAGGAGCATCAGGTCTGAGAACCAAGTCCGGTTGGGCCAGTAAGGTGCAACCATCAGGACTTGTTGCCCATCCTCCCTGACTTTGCACAACTTCTGTGCAACGAGACTCACTGGGGAAACGCATAATTGCATGAAAACTTACATGCCTTGAAAGGGAACCTTGGTCGGTTCCTCCAGGTGGCTGCACCCTGCGGGCATAAATGCACCGCTATGGCGTGCTCTACATGGGGAAGCTCGACGTATCCCTTAGCTGCTCCGTCGTCAAGTGTAGTTAGGGTGGACGAGCCGGCGAAGCATGTACGGGCAGAGAAAGGTGCCTTCCATGACTTCGTGAGCTCCTCGTGCACTTCCCGGAAGAAGGGGACCAGAGCCCAGAAACCGATCATCCAGCCGCGAACGCTCAGGGAAGGGCGAAGGGTTCCACTCATGCCCGATTTTCGCGGCTGCCCAGGCAAGCATGGCTACCAACTCAGCATCTGCCTCATCCCGAGCTCTACTGCCTGAGAGCGGGAGCTCAGAAGATTCATCCGCTTCCGAAAGCAGAAGCCCACCCTCCGATGCTGCGACTGATAACTCATCCTCATCGCGAGCCCTGAAGGAGACATTTAATCCGCACTGATGCGGACCGCCTGCCTCACTCATGAACTCTACTGGGCAGAACGAGCGTGCTGAGGGATGGGAGGTCCGCGGGGATTGAGCTGACGGAAACGCTCCCATATCCACATCCAGATTGCCCGCGGTGCTCACCAACGCAGCCGACTGAGTCTCAACCCAGGACAGACTGGGTTGGGAAGCAGCCTCGGTGGATCTCTGCTTCATGAAGAGAGCGACGACCGCAACATTCTCATGGGCATGTTCTCGCAGTGAGAACATGACCCCTCCACAAAAGCTGCCGTGCCGACCCAAGCACTCAAGACAGATTTCATGGCCATCCAGTGGGGAGAGATAACAGCCACACCCATTAGCACAAAGGCGAAAGGACCTCTTTAAAAAGACACCAATCATTTGTGCAAGCTCTTTTAGAGAAAATATACTCTTTTGAAATATACTCTTTTAACACCTGTGGACTCATCTGCCGAAGCACAACACTCGATCGTGCGAGGGTGACTGCTGATATGCGCCGTAATTTCCAGCAGCAGAAGGTAAGGTGACGGGACGAACACACATGCGCCCAGCTCCGAAGAACAAGTCTGAATGAATGGTGCACGCCATCTCCTTTTATACCCGTATGTCTGGGGCGGAGAGTGGCATGCAAATTCCACTCGCCAATTTTCATTGGCCTTTTCTGAATAAAGCAAAAGTGATTGGGGCTCTCAAGAGCAAACCCTTAGTGTCACTACATCAACACAACGTCGATTAGTTTCACCCCACTATTGATCATCTTTATTTTTATGGAAACCAATCAACTTAAATATTATATTATTGTAATATAATATGTATTAATATGATTATTTTTATTATACAATAGTAATATATATCTAGCTTTTATTTTATAATATAATCAAGCTTTTATTTTGTCGGGAAACAAAGGACCATAAGAATTTCTGGCTGTAGCACAACACCTGTATTATGTGCTCATTTTAACATCTTCTCCTCTGTCCACAAATATCCAGTGCCATGGGTTTTTTGTTTGTGTATAAACATATTTGGAATTTCACAAAAGTGAATTTAAAGTGAATCTGGAGTGCTTTAAATATAAAAGCCCTCAATGGAGGTAAGCAAACAGAACAGAAATTTGATCTGTTACTCTGAGCACAAGATTGAGTTTTGGAGCACAGAACCACTCAGAAAACACTGAAAACCCTGTAATATTAACACAATACAGACTGGACAGAGGTAGCACACTTAAACTTTGAAATAAGCAATGCGTGCAGACTATTCATTTATTAAATTAAATTGCAGCCGTTTGCAGTTTAATAACCACACATGATCATATCACAATTCGATTTTATTTCGATTAATTGTGCAGCCCTACATTAAACCAGAGTCTAAGTGGGTGGTCGACTAATTGAAATATCTAGTCCCCATAAGTTTCGTTACAGTGCACATTAAATCTCTTAAACCCTCATCCTCCACAATATTAATCGGCTGGAAGGCTGTTGTTACCCACTTTAAATATGTAATTTGCACGATTCGCGTCAGGGCGTCAAGGACCACTTGAACACCACATGAAAATTGCTGCAGACAGTGGTTGTGTCTGGAATGGTATACTACCCATTCTACTCTTACTGCTTCTGTCATATATATGTATAACATAAATAGTAAGCGTGTGGTAGTATGCCATTCCAAAAACATCCAACGTCTGGTTCTGCTTTTAGCGCTGGCACTGTCCACAAACAGTAATGATACTTCATCTGAATTGTCTGATAATCAATAGCTGTCTCTTAGAATGCTCAGAGACAGTGGGTACAAAGTTGACATTTTATGAACTTTGAGTGGCGCGTCGACAGACCCTCCATGGGAGAACTCCAACAAGCTGTGCTGTGTGTTAATTGCGATTAAGAAAAAATAACACTTTGAATATTTTTAATTGATTGCATGCATTAACACATTAATTTTGACAGCTCTAACTAAAATATTGGCTAACTTCGTTTGTACTGGACCTTTCCTTACTTTGCGCAACACAGGTCCTCTTTGACTTTCAAAATCAATTAGCACTTCAGAAAGGAAACTGTTTCTACTCAAAATTATATCTTTGCCACAGGGGCAAGGTGATTATCAAAGGCTTCCCTCATCAGCAGCAGACATATTTGTTGCACTTTTATCTGAAAAATTCTCAGCTGTGTGTTTATTTCTCGTTGATTGGGGTTCAGAGAGACTGGCAAGCTTCCATTCGTTAACAGCCCTCAATGCTATCAGTTCTGCCCAGATTCCTGAGTTATTTTCTGTCACTTCCTCGACACGTTGGTATGGGGAAATGACACAAAACATTTAAACATATGTCTGGTATGGAAGGGTAGACTAGAGCAAAGGAGAAAGGTGAGGAAGTCAGAGGGAGATGATGGGTTTAGTGACATTATACAGGTTGCAATAACTTTCCATGACCTTGTTATAACACTGTAGACTGCACGAGTTATGGCACAAGATTACATGTAATTCACCTAATTTGTTAAAGGTATAGTTCACACAAAAAATAAAGTTATGTCATCATTTACTCATCCTCATGTCTTTCCAAACCCATATAACTGATAGCATTGTGGCTGCACCACTGGGGGGGTGAAACCTTTTAAGCAACACAATTTCTATTAAAAAATTTACTATACACAGTAGACCTCTGGAATAGACATAAATGCAATAACGTAACAAACAAACCTTAATCATCCATATTTCAGCTATATTTTAATGATTGCTGTCCTTTATGAAACTGCTAAGACTTTGCCGTCTTCATCTCTAACTCCCTCTAATTCTGTGTTGATTGCAATGCAATCTCTCCACATCCTTGGTTTGCACTGTTTTTCCTCTAAATGACACCTGCTGTCATCCCATAAATACTGCTGAATGGGCCATTGAGAGTGCCGGGCTGCTGAGGGTTTGCTGTAGCGGATGGCGATGAGCCCCCATAAAACAGACGCCTGCGTTATTTATCCTGCCCGTATGAACTCTGTGAAATGAAATGTTTACCACAAATGGGCCTTTCAAAAGCCCACACCCGACTTTCAATATTGATTCAATGAGGCAGATTTGTAAATAAATGTGTTAGTATGAACTCTCAGTTCAAGCTGGAGATGTGGTGTCTGGTAAACATGCTGGTATTATCAAGAAAAATATCAGCCAATGTGTTGACAAATAACAGTGAATATAGTTAATTAATCTGGTAAGATTTGAAGATTTCATACATCCTGTTCACCATGCTTCAAATAATTTTGCCAATTGTGGGTGATGATGTGGTATATCATACACATCATTTCTCTGTAGCTTGTAGCTTGAGAGTCTGCACTGATTTCACCACATGTATATATTTTATTATAATTATGCTTACTTTTACATGACATAGTAAATGTACTCCATCCATTGCACTCTTTCCAACAAAACACATGTAACATTCCTGTCTCAATATGGACTCAGTATGGTTTTTGGGGCATTTCACTATAAACCAACCTGTAGGTCTAATTCACCTGTTTCAACATTACTGTCTTGCCTTTGCACTTGTTAGCACTTGTAAGCTGCAGTTTTGGCAGTTGAAAAAGGTCATATCTTGATGTGTAGTTGGACTCTTTAGTTCTTTAATATGCAGTTGTGAATATTACTGCTGTCATCCTTGTCGTCTCTTTCCCCGGGAAGACGATCTCTGAAAGAGCAAGACTAGAATCCATTTCAAATTTTAATTAGTCGGCTTTGTGTCTCACACAGACACAAGTTCAGGCCGACATTATCCCCTCAAAGCTTTAATTACTAACCACTTCTTGGCTTCAAAACATCAAAAAGGACGTGAGTGAGTGAATGAGTGAGTGAAAATAAGTCAATTTGCATTAGAGTGTGTTGATATTTTTGAGTTAGCTGAAGTCATTTTGAGTCCACACACAATGTGATACGATTTAGATTTTCTTGAAGTCACTCCTCCATAGGAAACAGGGATGTCACAAATCACAGTAAATCTTGCGACTGTTTGATGTTCTTTTTACTCAAGTCTCTTGTGAATAATTGCCCCATGAGTTGTCAAAGTGGGACAGAATAAAGAGGAATGATCATACATTAGCGGATTACTGACTAAGCTGGGTGAAGAGCTGCTTGTTTAAACGCGGCGAACACACAATCGGCACAGCTGTACCTAGCAAACCAACAGATCTGTCTGTCTTTCTTTGATAGATATGATAATAACACCAAAGCCATGCAGTGCATGTTTTTACTCCCTGATTTAGAGAGGCTTATGTACCTTAGCTTTTTCTAAGCTACTATCCTGTGGTCTGCTTTTTGCATGAGATTTGAGGAATAAGACGGGTACAATGTCATAGCTACACATGAGATTAGTAACAGCCAGCCATGTCCAGACAAAAACCAAAGTTACACCAACATAAAATTTCTTGAGGCTTAGCTGTGTACAATGATAGTAGCATTTTTATATTTTGTAGTTGAACTCTTATTTTCAAAACGTTTGCTAATTGTCCCTGAATTTTTATTGTTGATAGCATTAAACCTCATTGGTTCTCATCTTGTCTGTCAAATATAATGACATCATGTCACACATTTGGGGTGCATCTGATGTCACTCCCTATGTCATGAATCAGTATTGTAATAATGAGTCAACGGAGTTGAGATCCATGTGCAGCTTTAATAACAATAAACGTAGTAATACAGACAGGCAGGGGCAATCCAGAGAGATAGTCAATAACAGGCAAGAGGTCAGGGCAGGCGGCAGACAATCACAGGTTATATCCAGGTAAATAAAGCAGTAACAGTAGGCAGACAGCAACGGGTCAAAACAGGGTAAACAGACCAGGATCATACACAGGTAAGACAGTAAACTTAGATAATGCTCAGAAATGTCAGCCAGGGCAAAACAAGACTTCACAATGACAGAGAGTGAGAGTGAGTCTTAAATAGCTGAGTAAATGGGAAACAGGTGAGCAGGTAATCAGTGCCAGGTACGGGGAAATGGAGTTCAGAGAGTTAAAGTCAATACTCAGGTGATGGTGCCCTCTGGTGGTGAGTGGAAGGAACTACAGAGGCGGGATTCGTGACAAGTATACCGTGAAAATGAATTCAGGTACTGGCAAGGGTTTTGATCCAGTGAACATTGGGACACTCGTGATTCAAGTCGCCTGCAACGGAATAATGTGTTTGAGCATTAAAATGCAGCTGGTATTAATCAACAACATCTCTGTATTAAAGACACTATCGTGCATTTTTGTTGTAGATATTAAAACATATAGTGCTATTATTAAAGATAAATTACATAAATGAACAAATGACAACACACAGGAGCACGTCTTTAATCTTCCCTGAGGTCCAATGATAATGTTTTTTTGTTTTGTTTTTTGCACCAAAACAGTCACAATTTAGTAATATACGATCATTTTCCTTCCTGTTTTTGGCCTTCTGTCTGAAACGCTCGGTTTTGGCCTAAGTGCCTCCTTAACACTTTACTATTATGATTGGCTAACATCATGCAGCCCCTCAAATTCAGAAAACTAAATCAGAAGAGAATAAACAAGCCCCTTAACATTATAAAAAAAAAAATTGCAGGGTTTACACATAACACACATCCAACACATTGTATCCAAATATATTAAACTGTTCATCTCAAGCACAACTGTTAACACTCAGCACCATAATCTATCAAACAGTCATGACATTTGAAATATTCAGGAATGAAATGGTTTACTTACATTTTTGATCAGCTCCAAGTGTTTTTAACTGTTCCATCCTTCAATAACAGTTCCTTTGCAAAGCTTTATTTGTATTATGACTGGTTTTCAAGCAATCCAAGCTGACATGAGCCGAAAAAAAACCAAAAAACATGACACATCATAGAGAAATGACGCACACACATACTGAAGGCGCACTGAGTCACACATAAACAGAAATACATCAAAACAGTCAAAGACGTCCATCAAGTCTATGTTTACATACACCAACAATTAGAAATAGCGCAGATGGACAAAAGAATGCGTCCATAAAGCATTTGTGTTCAAAACAACAAGAGGCAGCAGCTGAATGAAAGAGAATTGCTTCTCCCTTTCAGAGTTGTGGTGAGAAATATGGCAGCGGTCAAAGGGTCAAAGTTTATATACAAAAAAATTAAAAGTAGTCCAGATGAGTCCCCTTTGGTGTTATGTTATGAATAATTAGCCACACAAGGCTTGCTCTCTTGACTTAAAATGCATGCCAGTGGGCGGGGCTAAGGGTGTGATGACGCAAAATCTTTTTAAAATAAGGCTTTTACTTCATAAATTAACACTTCCGCTCATCTTCAAAAGACTTCCGAGACTTCAGAAGACGTGACGACATTTCCCGCAAGGGAACATAGTGAGCAACGATGCTCACTGGTTTTTAATGTGCATTCTGGGAATTTTTAGGGAGCGAACGTTTCAGTGCACTGGAACAATTTTGTGAATGGGAAAGCCCTAGAAATGGCAGACTCCCTGACCAGTGCCCTGACAACTGAACTAGGGTGCTGACTGAGATTCACCCTTGGTCATGAGATGTTTGATGTCATTGATGCAACTGCCATATTTGATTTAAGCCCTATATTAATATGATTTGAGAGTGAAAAATAACATATTTTGTTCTGTTCATCACGTTATTGTTTTGCTTTAGAAGACTTAGAATAAAGTGTGTGAGTCATATCAATTACTGTAATTGTTGTTTTCTGATATTATATATATATATATATACACACACACACACACACACATACACACACAACAGTTAGTTCCGGTCCTCAAATCTGATTGGACGAGAGACGATCCATGAGTGCTGATGGTCTCACACCATCATCACTCGGACGCTTCACTGTGTGTATCACTCCGCTTGTGTTCATGCCGTTCTAAACTAAAGTGTAAGAGCAGTGCAGATGTGTTCAGAGATATGTCTCTTTACATTTATTTTGTGACATTACATATTTTAGCCAACAGGTGGAGGCAAAAGACCATTTTTGTGTGTAATATGAGCCAGTTGGTGACGTGAAGTGAGTCAGCGTCACTCAGTGTTTATATTCAATAGCACTTACGTGATCGCTTGTATTACTACTACACTACTAAAGCTAGGAAATAGCTTTAAACAGCTTTAAATAAACAACTTCAGCATTAACCCTTTCCAGCCGGAGCGTTCAAATTTGGGAACAATTATTCCCATGGTTCCTGTCTCAATATCTTCACCGTCCAATCACCGATTTTATTTCTGAAAACTGCCAGATACTCATGACAATATAAGCTAAAAGCACATATGATTGGTTAAGGGGTTACTGGCCGTGAATAATAAATGTATCGTCATCCTCCATTTGCCTGAGTGGATCCAGAGAGGATACGCCGGGAGATTACCTCCAGTGTTGGACTTACTGCTTCAAATTGAAAACTGAGGCGATCTTTCAAGGTAAGACAAGTTATTTAACATGTGTTGTCAATATTGTCTATTGAAAGTCAAAACGTTTTAGTTACGAAGCATTTATTTGTAGGAGTAACGCTAGTTATTTCTGGAAAAAATGACATGACTTTCGGCGTTCATCGGACAGGCAGCTAGCCTCTATTTTTAAGCAAATTTCTGTGAAACTTGCTAAATAAACATTAGCTAGCAATACTATGTACATTTTTAGCTAAATAACAATAACTTTTTTGGCCAATTTTGTTGCTTGTGGAAGATAGTCAAACCTTTTTAGTTATGAAGCATTTATTTGTAGGAGTAGCGCTAGCTAGTTTTTTTCTGGAAAAAAACGTGACCGTCATTGGCGAGCCTCTTTTTATATGAACATTTTTTTGGCAGTTTCTGTGAAACTTGCTAAATAAACATTAACTAGCAATACTATGTACATTTTTAGCTAAATATCAATAACTTTTTTTGCCAATTTAAGTAATGTGAGACAGAGAGCAGACGCTATTCAGGTTTTTTTTTTTAGTTTTTTTTTTGTTTTTTTTTTGACACTGTTCAGACCTGCCTGGAAACTGGCCTGCTAGTTAGATAAGTTATCTTTTAATTTGGTGGAAGGACATGCATGCAGTTACATGGCTCTCCAATTTCCACAATGCGAATGGCTCAACCAAAATTACTAGGTTTGTAAAAAATGATGGCGACTGGACAAAAGAAGTAGCCCTCCAGTCCACTGTCATCAGCAATTATAACAAAAACATGGGCGGTGTTGATAGGTCAGACCAAATGATAAAATCTTACGACGTCCTACAAAAAACTCAGAAGTGGTGGAAGACTATGTTTTCCACTTCATAGACATTGCCGTCATCAATAGTTTCATATTGTTTTAGGAATGCCAACACATTCATGCGGCACCAGGGGATGAGCATAGACCGGATAGATTTCAGAGAAAACCTGGCTCATCAGCTGGGAGGTATCAATATTCACGCAAGTTTCCCTTTGCATACACTAAAGCCTGTAGTCCCTCCTTCGTCATCACTCCATACAGCACATGTCTCTAAATTTGAAGAGTCCTCTAAGAGATGTTGTCTATGCTATCGGAAAAGTAGGTCTGAAAATAAAACTAAAGTAGCTTGTTGCGTGCCAGAATGTAATGGTAAAAGACTTTGCTTGGTTCACAATAGGAACTGTTTTCAGTCTTGGCACAGAGTGTGACCAGTTTCGTGAAGAGGCCTAGGTTGGGCTGTGTTTACTGGTGTTGTCGTCCTCCCCCTCCCCCTCCCCCTCCCCCTCCCCTCTTTTCTCCCTCTCTTCTCTCCACAGGTATTGCAGTTGTTGAGTATTTATTAATTTATATATATTCTGTTCCTGTACTCTTTATTAAAAATGCATTTACTGTAGATAGTTCGAAAGTTTGATTTTGTATGTTTTGCTGTGTAATTCGTGTGTAATTCTAATGTTCAAATTAAGTAAGGCTTTTATTTTCTGCCCTGTGCACAGCCTTTACACTCTCTCTAGTGTTTTCCTGGGTTCACTCAGATAGCATCACCAATAACAAAAACTCTCCATAAACATAAACATAAACTTCTTAAAAGACATGCAGCTTTTTGACATTCAGGACACACGCCAACACTGGACTGACATGTCGTTCTCTCTCTCCCTTCTGACGGTGGCATGGCTGTTTTTATGCCACTCTCCCCAGCTCACTGGAATTAGAGATAGGTGTTAGACATAATTTAGCTCAGGTGTAAGCGCCCTTACCGCTTTCTCTCTCTCCGGATGGGCGCTCGACCACGCCCCCTCCACCACATAAAGTTCTCAGTGAGTGTATATCCAGTATCATCTTCTGCTATAGATAGACATATATGTTTCCTGCATTCCTGAAATGTCCTTTATCTTTACCTCACAATGACAAAACATCTTCAGAGACTGCTAGCGTTCACTCTGGGAGTTCTAACAATGCTGTGCCACAACCGAGCCATTTGTTTGTGCCAAGAAAAAGATGTCTCACATCTGTAGGGGAAAGCTCTCACTTGCTTCAAGTGTCAGATAAGAAGGTAATGGATTAATTGATTTCATCAATGCTTTTCAGGGACAAGTTATGTGAGTCAATCACAATTTACACACAACTGGGTGGAGACAAGATCTATGTCTAGGTATTGAAATGCCAGGATGACACAGTTTAAATTCAGTCTATATGGAAAAAGGAAAGGATGGAGAGGAATCATTGTGGGCCATCGTGTTGTGACAGTTGTCTGTGCATGTTGAAGGTTTGTGCGGTGAACAATGAGAACATTTAAATGCACATTCTTACACTGATTATGCTTAGTAAGCCAACAATGTTTGTGGCCATGTAAACACATTAAACGGCATTCATTTAACGGGGTAAGGTCATAAAGAGCATAAGAACAAACCGGTCGATATGGGTTGATTTTTGCACATTACAACGATTTTGCGTTGCATGTAAACACCTTTACCGCCGTTCTTACTGGCTTATTCAATATACGCAGGTGTTGTGCGCATGCCTCATCGTGATTTAACGTGAAAAGCGATTATTTCAAATCTCATGTAAAAAAAAAAAATCTGATTTTTAAAATAAACTGATTTTTGGGATTTATCAGCGTATCGGTGTGCATGTAAACAGGCTCAATGAGGAGTTGAGTTCCAAGCATCCACAGTTTGAAAGGAGGCTAGGCCTTGGTGTAGTCATTATCTAGAACACACAAGACAGAAGAAAGTGAGTTTAAAAAGTCTCTTTCAAACTCCCTTCATTTGGCATCTTTTTAAGCCAGAGAGGTGGATCACTTGATTGTTTTCAGTTACGTCTTGTTCTGGGACAGTCTCTTGGCAAAGTGTACATGTTTGGTGCTGTCCTTAGTGCTGAAATTTGGCAAAGTGTGTATGTACCTATGCCAGAGTATCCCTGAACAATACTCAGAGGTTTTGCCTTCCCATACAGATACAGTATTGTTAAATATTTAAAGATGCTTTTAGAGTTACAGTATTTTTATATATATTATGTACAGTGTTGGGTAGACTACTTCTGAATGTAATCTGGTACTGATTACAAACTACACAGTTAAAATTTTAACTAATAATATAATCTTTTAGATTACAATTGTAGGTAATCTAACTTGATTACTTTTGGATTACTTATTGTATATTTTGATCAATCTAATTTGAAAGGTGCTGTAAGCGATTTTAGTGTTCTGAAGCTTTCAAGTGACTGAGCCATTGAATTAGCCATGTCCCATTATTCCAAAACCCTGCCCTCCTAGGATAATTTTGAGACCAAAACAGAGCAAAAGAGCAGCATTGTTTGTTCCTGTGGCTATCAAATTTAACAATGGCACAATAGCACCCTCAACTGACAAACATTATGAACCATAGCCTCAATGATCCACTTCAAATACAACACTATGAGAATGAGCAAAATGATTGACAGGTGAAAAGTGTCAATGACTAATTTTTGATTGCTGTTTACAAAGTCTACAGCTGTCACAGAGACTGGTGAGATATCTCAGGACACTTATTTAATTTATATCTTTAAGGGAATGGGAAAATGTTTTGCTAAACTTTCCATGACAAAAAAAAAAAAAATAAAAATAAAAAAAATAAACATTGCTTACAGCACTTTTAGGTGTAAAAAGTACCAATATAAACTCCTTTTATTAAACATTAGTTAACATAAAATCAAATAACAATTTGCTATTTGTCAACAAATTGGTGATTCTTTGAAAGTCAAAACTGATGATATAATGTAATCAATATGCAATCAGGTAATCAATAAAATGACTGTAATCTGATTAAACTGATTAAACTAAATAAAGATATAAATGTAATGTAGTCTAATTACAAATACTTGATTTGTGTAATATGAATGTATGTGTTATCCAGATTACATGTAATCCATTACTACCCAACACTGATTATGTATATATTTTTATATTTTTTGCTGCACGATAGTCCTTGTCAACATTCCTATCTAGACAGCAAGATTTAATGTTTTCCAGGAGAATTTTGCTTTAGTCATGCATCTCAAGAGATTCAGTTGGCCATATTTCAGAGTGGGTGAGCCAACTATGGCGAAAATTACTTTGATTGCTTTAATGGTGCCCATAGTGATGGGGCACCTGTATGTTGCAGGCAAATCAGATACAAAGAGCTTGGGCCTCCCTAGAAGTACAACACATTCTGATGTCAGAAGAGTGCATGTTGCTTTTTTGTGCTGTGGTGGAGATGGAATTGTGCCATATTAAAAATCACTGTACAATTAATCTGAAGTAGGAAAAAGGCAAGCATAAGCATAAAATATACCACTTTTTTATTTATTTATTTATTTATTTATTTTTTATAGAAATGAATAATATATAAAAAAAAAAAAAACTAAGAATGGAAAAGGCTGAATGAAAAGAAGTCATTTTCTCTTTCAAAACAATACTTCAAAGTTTACCCTTTCCTTTTTCTCTCACTCCTTAAATTTAATCATGAAGGAAGTGGGGCTTTGACCCAAGCGGTAAGGGAATTTTGTAATCGGTGCTGAGTGCCACCTTCTAGGCTCTGCAGCAATAGCGGAAGAGAATGTGTTCATTAAGATGTTGCCAACTGACCTGCAGCCAGTAGATAACCCTCAAAACCCTTAATCCACACTGTTCCTGAACTTCTAAAACAGACCTGCTTAAACCTGCAGGCAATAATTCCTTAGTTCTCTCCATCAATTCTTTTGGTCAAGATTCTTGGAAGCTACTTTTAAAGATTAATGAAAATAAAGTTTCTACTGAGGAGAAAGAACTAAATTAGGAGATAAAGTAAAGACAGTTAAAAGACTAATAAAAAATGAAAGCAGTCTAAATGGAAGCCCATACACAATTCACATTAAGACTTCTTACAAATTGCTTGCATTCATCAAATAATCAATGATTTCAAAGAGTACACTACAATAATAATTGCAAGTATACTACAATAATTTCTGTTAATATGTTTTTCCTTGGCAGTATTGAATTGGTCTGCATTACACGATCCTCTTGTGATTTGTTTAGATGTAATATTGATGGTGTTTCCCAAATAAACCAATGTTACTGGCATGAGGGCCACATCTTGGAAAGCTCCTCTATGTATTGTTCATGGCCCCTGATAACCTGAGGCAGGTTTCATTTCTTGGTCACAACGCTACTCATGTACTCAAATAGTCCACCTATGCAAGGCCTTTATTAATATTATACCGTGGTTGCACTATACTGATATGTCCTAGTGTGATCATTAAACCATGAAATGCTGCAATCGTAATCTGAATGAGCTGCATGAGCTTTAAACGAATGTGTGAAGCAGACCGCTCATACACTGGAAACTCCACAGACTATGAGAATCATTCGTGTTGTATGAGAGATGACAGAGAAGAGCAGAGCACTAATCCACTCTAAAGCATTATTTTTATATCATTTATATAATTAAATAACAGCATTTGCGCTTTAACGATCACACTGGGCCATGTAGCGAACTGTTCATCAGGAGAAGTTAAACTTCCCTCAAAAATACACATCAAAATAAAAGCATGATTCATAATAAAAGCTAAATGCCTTAATAAATAATTAATTAATAAATATTGATTAATAAATAAATAAATAATGATTGTAATATATAAAATTAAGCAATATATCACAAGCAAGAGTGCTTTTGTACTGAATAAGTTTGTTAAAAAAATGCAATGGTATGTTGATAAGTAATTGTACTATTTTTTACTTGTTAAAAGTTTTTAAATGTTTAATGAAATTTTTTTGATTAGACACCATTTTGATAGTTAAATTAAATTAAACTTTAAAACATTCTGGAAATATAATAATAAAAAAACAATAATTAAAAAAAAAGGAAAAAGGATTTGGGGGAAAAATAAAACAGATTTTAGTAGGACCCTGCTTAAAAGCAAACAAGTGTTAGAAACACTTGAAGGAAACATGCATATCTTTTAATTTATTATTTACATTGAAATTTAAAGTAACTTTAAATAGGCTAAAGGAGTGTGTTCAATAACACATTATGATATTAGCAAATATTTCCTGTGGTATCAAAATTGGTATCGAGAACCATGAAATTTCACTGATATCGGTACCGACTACTAACATTTTGGTATATATATTGTGGCAGCGGGGGCGTGGTCGAGCGTCCGTCCGGAGAGAGGGAAAGCGGTAAGGGCACTTACACCTGAGCTAGATTGTGTCTAACATCTGTCTCTAATTCCAGTGAGCATGGGGAGAGCGGCATATAAATGGCCACGGCACCGGCAGAGAAGAGAGAGAGTCTGGCACAAGGAAGCCTACGGTGCTCCTGAAGCTAATGTGTTTGTGTAACCTCTTGTGTTCGTGAAGCTAATGTGTTTGAGTGACTACGTGCCTGTGATACTGATGAGTTTGTGAAGTTGTGTAGTGTTGCGGAGGCACTCTTCAAAATAATCTCCCGGGTGGGGATTCCAAAAGAAATTCTCACCGATCAGGGCACAATCTTTATGTCACGGACACTACGCGATCTTTATGAATTATTGGGCATTAAGTCAATTTGCACCAGCGTTTACCATCCACAAACAGATGGCCTGGTGGATAAAACCCTTAAAAACATGATTCGTAAGTTCGTGCACAAGGATGCTAGAAATTGGGACAAATGGCTCGATCCCCTGGTATTCGCAGTACGAGAGGTCCCGCAAGCCTCCACTGGGTTTTCACCATTCGAGCTGCTGTATGGGCGCCGCCCGCGTGGTGTGCTTGATGTCATACGCGAAGTTTGGGAGGAGGGACCTTCAACCAGTAAGAATGAAATTCACTACGTTCTTGATCTTAGAGCAAAACTCCACTCCTTGGGGCAACTAACACAGTAGAATTTGCTCCAAGCTCAAGAACAGCAGAGCCGACTGTTATAACAGGGGAACTCGGCTGCGGGAATTTGCACCGGGAGATAAGGTACTTGTATTACTCCCCACATCGGCTCCAGATTACTCGCCAAGTGGCAAGGACCCTTTGAGGTCACACGACGAGTGGGGTACCTCAATTATGAGGTAAAGCAAACCGATAGAGGGGGTGCACATCAAATATATCACCTCAACCTCCTGAAATTGTGGAGGGAGGCGGTCCCTGTGACGTTGGCTATGGTAGTTCTGGAGAGGGCGGAGCTTGGGCCGGAGGTGAATACAAAACCTATCACCGTATCAAGTCACAGAGGTTGCCAAGTTGCAACAGGAATTTGCAGACGTGTTTTCCCCTCTACTTCACCAGCCCGCTGACTGATCTCACAAAAAGTGAGCTCCAGACCCGGTCCAGTGGATGGAGCAGTGCCAACAGGCATTTATGCAGGTTAAAGCAGCACTTTGCGGGGGGCCGCTTTTACATGCACCTAATTTCTCTTTCCCTTTTCTGTTGCAGACGGACACTTCAGACAGAGGGCTGGGGGACGTACTCTCACAGGTGGTGGAGGGGGAGGAGTGCTCGGCTCTCCTTGAGAGACAAAATACAGCACTGTGGAAAAGGACTGTCTGGCCATGAAGTGGGCAGTCCTCACTCTCCGTTACTACCTGCTGGTGCGGGCCTTCACCCTCTGCTCAGATCATGCCCCACTCCAATGGCTCCACCGCATGGATCACCCGGTGGCATCTGGCTCTCCAACCCTTTAAATTCAAGGTGGTCCACAGACCGGGGGCGCAGATGGCTATTGCCAACTTCCTTTCCAGAAATGGGGGGAGGAGTGGTAGACAGGCCGGATGTCTAAATTTGATGCCTACCCAATGCCTCGCGTTGATGAGTTATAAGCGGCCACGCCACCAGCAGAGAAGAGAGAGAGTCTGGCACAAGGAAGCCTACGGTGCTCGTGAAGCTGATGTATTTGTGTAACCTGTTGTGTTCGTGAAGCTAATGTGTTTGAGTGACTACATGGCTGTGAAACTGATGAGTTTGTGAAGTTGTAAAGCATTGAAGTGGCCGATTAAAAGTCTTACCTGAGACTGGAAAACCCACTTCCCTGTGTCCTCCTTCCCTTCTGCTGTGAAGTCCTTTACATATATATATTGTATACACTGGTGGCCAAAAGTTTGGAATAATGTACATATTTTGCTATTATGGAAAGTAATTGATACTTTTATTTACCAAAGTGGCATTCAACTGATCACAATGTATAGTCAGGACATTAATAACGTGAAAAATTACTATTACAATTTGAAAAAAAAATTGTAAAATAATAAACTACTTCAAAGAGTTCTCATCATAAAATCATCCACGTGCAGCATTGACAGCTTTGCAGATCCCTGGCTTTCTAGCTGTCAGTTTGTCCATATACTCAGGTGACATTTCACCCCACTCTTCCTGTAGCACTTGCCATAGATGTGGTTGTCTTGTCAGGCACTTCTCACACACCTTACAGTCTAGCTGATCCCACAAATGCTCAGTGGGGTTAAGATCCATAACCCTCTTTTCCAATTATTGGTTGTTCAATGTATGTGTTTCTTTGCCCACTCTAACATTTTCTTTTTGTTTTTCTGTTTCAAAAGTGGCTTTTTCTTTGCAATTCTTCCCGTAAGGCCTGCACCCCTGAGTCTTCTCTTTACTGTTGTACATGAAACTGGTGTTGAGCAGGTACAATTCAATGAAGCTGTCAGCTGAGGACATGTGAGGTGTCTATTTCTCAAACTAGAGACTCTGATGTAATTATCCTCTTCTTTAGTACATCTGGACCTTCCACATCTCTTTCTGTCCTCTGTCTTTGAAGACTGTAGTGTACACCTTTGTATGAAATCTTCATTTTTTTGGCAATTTCAAGCATTGTATGGCCTTCATTCCTCAAAACAATGATTGACTGACGAGTTACTAAGAAAGTTTTTTCTTTTTTGCCATTTTTGACCTAATATTGACCTTAAGACATGCCAGTCCATTGCATACTGTGGCAACTCAAAAACAATGTTAAGCTTTATTTAATGAAACAAATAGCATTCAGCTGTGTTTGATATAATGGCAAGTGATTTTCTAGTGCCAAATTAGCAATGTAGTATGATTACTCAAGGATAAGGTGTTGGAGTGATGGCTGCTGGAATTGGGGCCTGTCTAGATTTGATCAAAAATTACTTTATTCAAATAGTGATGGTGCTGTTTTTTACATCAGTAATGTCCTGATTATACCTTGTGATCAGTTGAATGTCACTTTGGTGATTTAAAGTACCAATTTCCTTCCAAAACAGCAAAATCTGTCATTATTCCAAACTATTGGCCGCCAGTGTATATACCGTATATATATATATATATATATATATTAGTATATATATTAGTATATATTTATATTTTGTTATGCAAATGTTTAACCTGGGGTTTAGTTTACCTTATCTACCCATTGGAAGAGAAAATAACTAGATTAAATAAATTAACAAGGCCCAAACAGCAGCAGGCATAAGAGGGGGGTTAAAAATTCTTTAGAAAACAAAAATTGTATTTGTGCCAAGTCTTTGAACCACATTCCAAGTTCGACTTGTCTCAAGAATGGGTCAGTGCTCAGGATGTGCCTGGCTACACTCTCCTAAACCCTAATCCCAATCTCACCCTCTCTGTCTCCTCACTCTGTGCTTTAAGTTCTCCCCCACTGATTTGTTTCAATTAATCTTTTATCTCTTAAGCCTGTGGCTGCATGGACCATTCTCTTCTGCCAAACATGGGATTGCATGTCAGGCTCAGAAAATCAGGACATGGTAGAACTGTGGCTTCTGGAGCATTGTTCTGCCTGTTTTGGAAGCTGTATCGATGTGACAGAGAGTGGATGGTGCCAAGTTCTAGCTTTGGGAGAAGGGAATCCAACGTCTGCTATCTGCTACCTCTTATAGAGGAATTATACTCTGGTATGGAGAGAAACTGCTTTACAGAAACAATCTTCTGCTGTGAATGGAGGGTTCTGGGTCTCAGAGGCTTTCAGATGTTCTCCTACTCAATGTCAGAGTAGAAGAATGGCCGATTGGCCAAATTTGTATAATGTATAAAGTGCATTTATGAATGAGGAGAAAGAGCAGTTTGGAAAAATGATTTTTTTGATTTTCTGTTTTTCTATTTCAAGTCTTCAACAGTCATTCCAAATTCTGGAAGTTTCTTTCAAAGGACAGTGTAGAACATCACCACCTTTTTTCTTAACCACCTCAATCTCCTCTTATGTCATTCTGTCATTATTTCCTCATTCTCATAATGTTCCAAAGCCGTATGACTTTCTTTCCTTTTTCAAACACACATACGCACGCACGCACACACACACATACACACACACACAAAGGATGCTTTGCAGAACATTACCCTTAGTCACCACTGACTTTCATTTCATCGAAAAAAAGCCAACATTCTGTCTAAAATCTCCTTTTGTGTTTCACAGGAGAAAGTCTTACCGGTTTAGAATGACATTAAGATTGACAAATTGATGACAAAAAGATAAATTATCTCTTTAATTATTGTCCTCTACTAGCATAATACCCCCTCCAGCCATGTTTACAATGGAAGATGTTGTGGAAGAGAGCTCCACTCTTCCCTTACAAGGAATGTGGCTTTCAATCCCAACGAGTGTCTGAATGAGTCTCACAGGAAGTGAAGGTTGTGAGGAAGGGTTACACAGCAGGAAAGGGGGTTTACGCTTCTCTTTGCTTCGAGCAATCCCCCCTCGTTAGCCTCTTTTCCTGTTAGACAATGGAAAGATTGGATATGACAGGACAGTCTGTTTCAGCCCTATCTGGGTGAAATAAAAAAATTCCTCAAAAGGCATAGCAGCGAGTTGTTGGAGAAAAATAGAATATTCCACCAGGTAACTCTTTTGTGTGGAGACATGTACAGTATAAATGCTTGAATACATTTTCAAAATATAAATATAAGACCATTGTCTAAAAAGAGATCAAACAGTCTGTATGTGATGTGCCACTGCCCTAGTGAAAAAGTAATATACCAAATTGTATTTAAAATACATTTATTTCATGATAAGTATACTACAAAAACATTAACATATCTATGTACTAATTACAAGTACCATGTAATTGCACTTATTTCATGCTTTCTTCAAATGCACACCGATAAACTTTGATCACTACAAATGAAGTGGTAAAATAGTATGGCTTATACAAATGCATTTAGGAGAAGTATACATTGTTCAAATATAGTGTACTTTAAGAAAGTACACTGGTGAGGGTCGCGTGGCGCCATGCGAGGGTCGGACATGTGAACGGCGAGCTCTGCACACTTTGCTAGTTTTAATACTTTTTATGTCATAAACCAGTGAGATTCAATACACTCAGATTCTTGACTGTTCTAGGAAGACAATATTTCAAAGAATTCAAAATCATCGGGCTCTGGAGACATTAAAAGACACTTACATGCTCAAGCTGAAACCCCTGTGGAGGCCGCAAGACCGGGACTCAATTTGGACAGTGCTGTGAAAGAGATTCAGCATCAGCTGTTGAACATGTCGACAATGCTGGCAAAGGTCGTTGCTGACTTGGAGGATCTTGCTGTAATACGTCAATCGATCACTGCTATGGAGACGAAATTCACTGAGATGGTTACTAGAGTGTCGGATGTTGAGAAACAGATCGATTATCTGGAGTCATCGGAGAGGGAATTAGCTGCTAATCCGCTAGCAACCAAGATAGACTTGGAGCGTGTCTGGGAAAAGTTGGACAACTTAGAGAATCGTAGCCGGCAAAACAATGTCCGAATTGTTGGAATTCCTGAAGATGAAGAAGGTTGAGATATGGTGAAATTTCTTGATGGGCTCTTCCCGAGTCTACTTGACATAACAGGCCATAAGCTGGAAATCGAGCGAGCTCACAGAGTTCTGGCTCGGAGATCCGCTGAGGAAGACAGGCCCCGATCAATTTTGGCCACATTTCTGAGATCATCCGATAAAGGTCTCGTGTTACGTGAAGCGAGGAGTAAAGGAAGGCTTTCTTGGAAGAAGCACAACATTTTCTTGTTCCCAGACTTTGTGAATTCGACAAGAGGGAAATGTGATCAATTCAAGGAATGCAAGAAACTCTTACATCAACAGAAGGTCGCTTTTGCACTGATGTTCCCGGCCAAATTGAGAATAGATACTAAGGATGACAGCAAAATATTTACATGCCCACAGCAAGCGATGTCCTTCATATAGTCAATGGAGTGAGTAGGTCTTTGTGTGATACTTTCTATGCAGCCAAGTGGGCCTGATTCACTTGACCGTCCAAGGAAACTGAGCGCCTTCTTTGTTTCTTTATGTGCTGGTTCTGCCTAGTGGCTGGAGTTTGTTTTGAGGGATAGCACTCCTTCGGGACAGTTTGTGAATGAATCTGCACATTCCTTGTGCTTACGCCACCTGTTGGTTGGAGTTTGTTCTGTGGAATATTTCTTGCAAAACATTTGAGTGATTAGGGCATCTGTGCACTCATGTAACAGCTGAGTGGGCCTGACTCACTGAACATTCACTTGACTGTCCGAGGAAATTGGGCACCTTTTTTGTTTCTTTTTGTGCTGGTTCCGCCTAGCGGCTGGAGTTTGTTTTGTGGAGGAACACACCTTCAGAGCAGTTATGTGGATGAATCTACATGTTCTTTGATCTTATGCCTCCTATTGGCTGGAGTATGTTTCATAGATTATTTTCTGTTGTGTAATTCTGTCTCACAAAATTTGTATAGAATCACCGGACTTGAGCAATCCAACGGCAAAGTTGTCGCGGGGGCTCTTGTAGGCGTACATGGACTGTTTGTGTTTAGAGGGATGGACGCCAGTTGGCGCTGTCGTGTGTGGGGTTAATGCGCACATTTTTCTTTTTTCTGTTTGTTTGGTTCGGGGGAAGTTCGGGGTTTGATTGTTACACTAATGTTGGAATGTGGTCATTATAATTTTATTTTTGACACACAATCTATTTTTTCGAATATGTCAAAATGTCAAATGTTAATATGAGTGGATTGTCTCTCTCCACATGGAATGTGAATGGGTTGGGGCACCCCATAAAAAGAAGGAAGGTTATTTCTTTTCTTAAACATAAGAAATATGATATAGTGTTTCTACAAGAAACATATCTTTCCCCACTGGAAGCTGAAATATTTGGGAAGATTTGGGGTGGACATGATTTCTTTAGTGCTGACTCAAGTAAGAGCAGGGGAGTCATTACACTGCTAAGTAAACATCTACAATTCAAATGTCTTAAACAGATTAAAGATAAATTAGGAAGAATCACTATTGTTATAGCAGAAATTCAGGGGCAACGGTTGATTTGAGCTCATATTTACGCACCTAATGCTGATGATCAGGGCTTTTTTATAGATTTGAAGGGATGTTGCAAGCCACTGGCACCCCTCATGATATAATATTGGGAGGAGACTTTAATCTTTTGATGGACTCAGTCCTTGGTCATAGTGAAGCGAAAGTGTGTAAGCACCCTAGAGCAACAGTGACGCTTCACAGGATGTGTAAAATATATGTTTTACAGATATTTGTTGACTTTTGAACCCATCTGGTAGGAACTATACATTTTTTTCAGGAGTCCATAAGATTTAATCTAGAATATTTTTTTTTTGTTTTATATCTAAATCCCTCATTTCATCTGTTGTTGATTGTTCAATTGGAAACATTTTAGTCTCAGATCATGCCCTGGTGAGTTTAGAGGTGTTGCCATATACGGAGAAACATAAATCATATAGTTGGTGCTTTAATGTATCCCTGTTGAAAAATCCTGAATTCCAACAATGCTAAAGGCTGAAATCAGTGTCTATATGGAGACCAACTGGTCTTCAGTATCCTCTGTGGGCGTGGCTTCGGAGGCACTTAAGGTGGTTCTTAGGGGTCGGATCATACAGTATGCCTCATTTACCAAAAAATCCAAAGCACGAGAACTCGTGGAGTTGGAAGGGAATATTAAAAGTGCCGAGGCAGAGCTGAAGCACTGAATGTCATCTGATGGCCTCAAAGAATTGACCTGATTGAAATACAGATATAATACTGTTTTGTCACGGAAGGTGGAGTTTTGGCAATTCAGGGCAAGACAGTCATATTTTGAGTCGGGGGACAAAGCAGGGAAGCTTTTGGCTAGATATATAAAGCAGAGAGTCTTTTTCTACCATTCCCTCAGTGAAATCTGCTGGTGATGAAATATTTACCTCAGCCATTGATATTAATAATGCCTTTAAAGTATTATATATTGATCTTTATAGTTCCACATCTTCGTCTACTGATGAAGATATTAGAAACTTTGTGGAACCATTAGAACTCCCTAAACTGATGACTGAGCAAAAACATTATTTTGATTCTGAGATAACCTTGGAGGAGCTTGGCAGGTAATTAAGGCCTTGCCTACTGGTAAGGCTCCGGGGCCAGATGGCTTTGCCAATAAATTTGTTAGATCTTATGCTACAGAACTGGCTCCACTTTTGCTAGAATTTTATACAGAATCATTAAAGAATGGAAAGCTTCCACCAACCATGACACAAGCCCGGATCAGTCTGATTCTTAAAAAGGACAAAGATCCAAGTGAGTGTAAGAGTTACCATCCAATTTCCCTGATCCAGTTAGATGTAAAAATATTGTAAAAAATTTTGGCTAACCTATTAAGTACATTTATGACAACTCTTATACATATAGATCAGTTGGGGTTTATTCAGGGCTGCAGCTCTTCTGATAATATCAGACATCTCATCAATATCATGTGGTCAGTGGTAAATGATCAGACACCGATCACTGCCATCTCACTTGATGCCGAAAAGGCATTTGATATGGTAGAATGGGATTATCTTTTTAAGATTTTGGAAATAAACGGGTTCGAGAATACTTTTATTGGATGGATTAAGTTACTTTATAGACACCCAGTAGCGGCGGTACAAACAAATGGATTA
Source organism: Myxocyprinus asiaticus (assembly GCF_019703515.2). Lineage (NCBI taxonomy): Eukaryota > Metazoa > Chordata > Actinopteri > Cypriniformes > Catostomidae > Myxocyprinus > Myxocyprinus asiaticus. Next base: position 53,472,942 of record NC_059345.1, read on the forward strand.
ATTTCCGATTATTTTACTCTGGACAGGGGCACCCGGCAGGGTTGCCCTCTTTCCCCATTATTGTTCTGTCTTGCCCTGGAACCATTAGCAGCCACGATAAGAAAGAAAGATGATTTTCCAGGGGTGGTGGCGGGAAGTATAGCGCATAAGCTTTTGCTTTACGCAGATTATATTTTATTATTAGTCTCCGACCCCACTAGATCTATGCCTTGCCACCACAGAATTATTAATTACCTTTCTAAGTTCTCAGGATACAGAGTCAATTGTTCTAAATCCGAAGCTTTGGCTCTCACAGCGTACTCCCCAGTAATAGATTTTCAGCCAGGTGCCTTCCAGTGGCCCAGACAGGGCATTAAATATTGGGTATTTTATTCCCAGCAAATTTGTGTGATTTAGTTAAAGTTAATTTTGACCCCTTAATAAAAAGGTTTTTGAGCGATGTGAGCAGGTGGGCTTCGTTACATTTATCTATGATTGGGAAGGTTAATGTTATTAAAATGAATTGTATTCCAAAATGTTACTACCTGCTACAATCTCTCCTTGTAGATGTCCCCCTCTCTTATTTCAAGCAATTTGATAGCATAGCGAAGTCCTTCATTTGGAATGGTAAGCGTCCCAGATAAGTTACATAGGCCGATTGACAAAGGTGGGCTAGGCCTACCCAAGATTTTGTTTTATTATAATGCATTTTGTCTCTGACATTTGGCTCATTGGTTGCTTCCACCTGAGAGAGCCCCTCCCTGGTTTTGTACTGAACAGGAAGTTCTTGCCCCTATTTCGCCATTGCAAAGCCTTTCTATCAAACTAACCGGAGAAGTTAAGTTACACCCCGTTTTCTCGCATTTGCACTTGGTATGGACAAAAGTGTCCAGAGTGTTTAATTTGGACATTTATTTAAATGTTGCCTCGAGCGTGTTGCTGAATCCAAAATTATGTATCAATAAGTCCCCTTTCTGGTCAGAGTGGATTGTGAGGGTGGTTGCTACACTCAGTGACCTATATGAGAGTGGAGTGATGAGATCCTTTGAAAATTTGGTTCAACATTTTGGGATTCCCAGATCTCAGTTTTTTAGGTATTTACAGCTGCGCCACCTGCTCTGTACTACTTTTGGGAGTAGCATACACCCCCCTAAAGCAGCAGACACTCTGGGAGTGGTGATTACTGCTTTTGGAAAAGGTCATGAGGCATCAGTGTATTACTCCCTGCTAATTCAAAGTCTGGGGGAAAGAGCTTTAACTTTTATCAAGAGATTATGGGAGAAAGATTTTAACTTGGTATTGGTGGAGGGAGTGTGGGCTAGGATTCTAAAAAACGTCAAGTCTGTATCTAGAGATGCAAGGGTGTGCCTTATGCAATTCAAGATTTTACATAGATTCATTGGACCCCCTCTAGATTGTATAGGCTTGGTCTTAAAGACACACCCACCTGCTGGTGATGCCAATCAGAGGATGGAGACATGGCCTATGTTTTTTAGTGGTGTGCTGAGATCCAGGAATTTTGGTTGAAGGTTCAGAGTTTTGTGTGTGACGTGTTGGGCACTCGGGTTTCATTTTGTCCCAGACTCTGTGTTTTGGGCGATGGGGCGGTCATCAATATAGAAGATAAATACATAAAAAATTGGGTCCTGACAAGTGTAATGATAGGCAGGCAGATTGATTTAAGGGGATGGAAGTCGGCTGGAGCACCCTCAATTCGGGAGTGGTGCGAGGAGATGGGGAGGGTGGCAGCTTTCAAGGAGGTGTCCTGTAGAAAGCTGGGGATCTGGGATTCATTTGATGGGAAATGGGGCAGTTATTTGAAGTTTTTGGGGGACTCTTGGGGAGGGACTGTGGAGAGAGAGAGGCGTAGTTTTAGATGTGTATTATTATTATTGTATTTTTTTTTTCTGTGTGTGTGTACTTATGTGAGACCACGGGGATGTTCGTTGGGGGTTGGGGTGTGGTTGTTGATTGGGGAGGGGGAGGGGTAGTAGTGTGTGGTGGAGCATAACTACACACTGCCCCTTTAAGGATCCACCACCACTACCTAAAATGGCTGCTCGTTAGATTGCCAGGGGGCAACAATAAAGGAAACAGTGAAGAACAGGAGAGCAGACGTTCACCAGGGGACAAGAGAGGTTTGAGACTGGAGTGAGGTGAAGTTAAGGTGTGGCGAGCTGAGTAAGGAGAAAGTTTGTTTTTGCACCATGATGTGGATAAGGAATGTGATCGAGGAGAGAGTAAGAAACAACAAAGGGGCTAATTTGTTCTCATCACCAGAGAGTGAGGCCGGGATTTTCATAGCCGTTGATTGCACTTCTTGATTAAAAGTGTGGTGGCACGAGTTCAGAGGATCTGCAACTGCCGAAGAGCTCCATGGTCAAGGTGTGATAGAAAACTAAAGGTCTAAAGGGGAAGCACCAGGTGATTCCTTGGAACTTTGGACCTACCCGTATTCCCATTTGTTGAACTCCCGCTCTGCGTCCTGCAGTATTGCCCACAGTCACCAAACAGGTACATGCAAACTCTCCGTGACCCAGCGCGCACCATTCACAAACTCTCTTACTGCCTGAACTCTCTCTCATACATTTACACATACACACACACACACACACACACAATAATTATTGTTGGGTGTTTTTGTTCTGTTGTGATTTATGTATTTATGACTATTGCTGGTATTTTTTTTTTTTTGTGTGTGAGTCTTGGACTCCTTGCCTTTTGTTTACTGTTTTCTTTATGCTATTTGAATAATGCACTTATGCTTTGAAATTTGATACACTCTTATTTTGTTAATTTTTATTGCATGTAACTGGTGGCTTTAAGAGCTATCTGGGACAAAGTTATTAATTTTGATGGGCCCAAACCTGTCTGGCACCCGAATTTGATTTAAAATGATGAATTTAAATTTAGTACAGGGACCGCCACCATTACAAGTGGAAGTTAAATGTTGATTCATTGTATATATGTTTTGTTTTTCTTTGTCATTTCTATGAATCAATAAAAATGTTAATCTTAAAGAAATTGATTCTACAACCTGTTTGAACAGCACTAAAAGTATTTGTCATAATAGTTTTCTTCAAGCACAAAAAAATAGTAATATGACTTAGAAATATTTTCCTAATATATATTACACCATGTCTGTTCTGAGAACTTTTAAGAGAGCATATGTCATTTGCATTTCAACATAATGTTATCATACTAACAGAGAACAAACTCTTTATTTGTCTGTCTTATAACTCGGATGTCTTATAACAAGAAGATACTAATGCTAGAAGCTTATTAATTTAAAAATGTGTATGGGTTCCTCTATATGTATCTATTAAGGTCTCAATCAGCCTTTTGTTGTTTGTGTCTACATTTAACAAAGTTACACAAGTACAGTATGCCCTGTGTTTTATTCCATTTTTAAAGCAGCATATTGCATTCGATATTGTGTGGCTTGAGGAGGTAAGGATTAAAGTAATTTCCTCTTCCCCAATAATAGGGTACAAAGCTAAATTTGTTCATTATCCTACTTTGTCTATTGCTGCTTGTCTGTTCAATCTTGTCTTACTTAGAATTAAGACAAATTTCCCTCTTGAAAGGAGAATAAACACAAAACCAACAAAGAATGTAAAACTGTTAATTCGCTTGTTTACATTGACCATATGCTGATTGCACAATCTACAACTGTCACGCAAGTCATATCATGTAAGTTATAACTACCTACATAAACATCAGGACTTATAATAGTGTATAATGGAGCATCTCCTTATTGTTCTGCACATGTCAACAAATAACAGAATGGCAGTGACAACTAGCTAGCCAGCACACCCTTATCCACTTTTATTCATTTCTGGCTAGCCGCAAGTTAGCCACTGTCGGCCAGGGGCCTTTGTAGATCAGTGATTAAATGGACCAATCAGACGTCTGCATTTATTCACTTTTCTTTGTGCAAAGGGCAAAATGGTACGTTTACATATTTTAATAAAATGTCAGGTGTTAAAACTACATAGAATTATAGTCCTTTCCAGGAATATACTGTAACGTCTGTTGAAGTTTCTGCTTGGGGACTTGCTTTTGGTTGTTGTGTTTGCATAATTAATGAGGTAGGTCTGTATAGGTTTTGGGGACTCAAAACACTGGGAAAACAGTAAATAACGCTCAGAATTGCAGACTAGGCAGAACAAGACTTCACACTGAATGTGCGTAAACGGAACTTAAATAGACTGAGATAATGTGAAACAGGTGGGTGAGTAATCAGTCTGATTGGAGGGTTATGGGAAATGTAGTTTGTGAAGGAAGGGTTAGTACTCTGGAGGTGGGGACCTCTGGCGGCATTCTGGAGAGATAGCAGGCGCTGCCGGTATAACAGAGCCCCCCCCCCACGCGAGCGGCTCCTGATGCGAGGAGGTTGTCTGCATCGGGGTTTACCACAACCTCTGGGGGTGGGACGATTAGGGAAATCGTGGTGGAATTCAAAGATGAGAGCAGGGTCCAGAATGTCCTCTGAGTTCATCCAGGAATGCTCCTCAGGACCGTAGCCCTCCCAGTCAACCAAGTATTGGAGAGTCTGACCCCGGCGTCGAGAGTCCAAGAGCTTGTGTACCTGAGAACCCTCCTCTCTCGGAGGTGCCATGGGTTTGAGCAAGGAAACATGAAAGGTGGAGGAAACACAGTAATTAGCAGGAAGCTGAAGCTTGAAGGACACAGGATCGATTTGTCAAAGGATTTTGAAAGGACCAACATACCTGGGACTTAATTTCTTGCACGGGAACAAAAGATGAAGATCTCAGGTGGATAGCCATACCCACTGCCCTGGAGCATAGTTGGGGCCAGACCGCCGATGGAGATTGACCTGCTCCCTCTGTCAACAAATAGCATGTTGTAAGCGAACGTGAGCTTGATCCCAGATAGCCTCACTGTGCTGCATCCAGTCGTTGAGTGCAGGTACATCGGACGGCTCCCCGGACCAGGGAAAGAGTGGGGGTTGAAAACTTAGGATGCACTTGAAAGGAGTGGTTCCGGTGGCCAGTTTGAACAGGGAGTTTTGAGCATATTCAGCCCAGGGAAGGAAACAGCTCCAGTCGTGCTGGTTCACTTGACAGTAAGCCCGAAGGAATTTACCTAGGTCCTGATTTAGGCGTTCAGCTTGTCCATTGGATTGAAGGTGATATCCAGATGTTAGACTGACGGTGATGTTAAAAAATTTGAAGAATGCAAACCAGACTCGGGAGGTGAATTGAGGACCACAGTCGGAGACAATGTCTTCTGGTAGGCCATAGAATCGGAAGACGTACTGGAACAGGTTCTCAGCACATTCCATAGATGAGGGGAGCTTGGGGAGAGGAATGAATCTACAGGCCTTAGAGAAACAGTCAACCATGGTTAAGATGGTAATGAAACGCTGAGAGATGGTTAGATCCATGACAAAATCCACAGCGATATGGGACCAAGGACAACGAGGGGCAGGCAGAGGTTGAAGGATACCAGACGGGAGCTGTTGAACAGACTTAGAGGTGGCACACACATTGCAGTTCTTAACATAGTCAGCGACCTCAGTCACTAGGTTCTCCCACCAAAAATGGTTTTTAACTAACCTGCAAGTAGCTTGTGTGCCTGGATGTCCAGAGCAGGCCAAGTCATGTACCCACTGAAGAACTGTTGCATAAGTGTCTGGGAACAAAGACCTTATCAGGAGGGCAGTCAGTGGGAGTGGGTTCTTTGTTCTTAGCTTGAGTGATGTCTGCCATTATGTCCCATTGTATGGGAGTGACAATGAGGGTTGGTGGGATTATCAAAGTCACAGGGTTGTTGCAAATAGTGGACCCATAAATGCGGGACAGGGCATCGGCTTTGGTATTCTTGGAACCAGGTCAAAAGGTTATGGTAAAATAAAACCTGGAGAAGAATAGAGACCATCGAGCTTGACGAGGATTTAGATGCTTAGCAGACTGGATGTATTCCAGGTTGCAATGATCCGTGATCACCAGGAAAGGATGACGAGCTCCCTCTAACCAATGTCTCCATTCCTCGAAAGCCACTTTCATGGCCAGCAGTTCATGGTTGCCGACGTCGTAATTTCTTTCAGCAGCTGACAACTTGCATGAGTAGAAGGCACAGGGATGGAGTTTGGTGGGAGATCCTTGTCGTTGAGAGAGTACTGCACCAACTTCTGAATCAGAGGTGTCCACTTCCAGCATGAAGGGTCGAGTGGGGTCTGGATGATGGAGAATGGGTGCAGTCGTAAAGTGTTGTTTGAGGTCATCAAAGGCTTGATGAGCAGAAGGTGTCCAGATTAGTTTCAGAGCTTTTCCTCGGAGCAATGAGGTGAGTGGAGCAGCCACCGAGCTGAAACCTCGGATGAAACACCTGTAGAAATTGGCAAAACCAAGGAAGCACTGTAGTTCCTTGACAGACACAGGTAGTGGCCATTGCAGCATGGCTTGCGCCTTAGAAGAGTCCATGGTGACCCCCTCGGGGGAGATGACATACCCCAAGAAAGAGATGGTAGATTAGTGAAACTCACATTTCTCCATTTTGGCATACAGTTGATGTTGAAATAGGCAGTTGAGCACCACTCTGACGTGTTGAACATGTTCATCAAGGGAAGAAGAGTATATCAGAATGTCATCAATGTAGACAATAACCCATTTGCCAATAAGATCGTGAAAAATGTCATTTACATAGGCTTGAAAGATAAATGGACTGTTGGAAAGTCCGAAAGGCATCACCTGGTATTCGTAGTGGCCAGTGTGTGTAGAAAAAGGCAGTCTTCCATTCATCCCCCTCCCAAATGCAGATTAAATTGTAGGCTTTACGGAGATCCAGTTTGGAGAAGATTTTGGTGCATTGTAACTGCTCTAATCCTGCTGGTACCAGAGGGAGAAGATAGTGATATTTGATGGTGACTGTGTTCAGGCCTCGGTAGTCAACGCATGGACGAAGGCCCCTGTCCTTCTTTCCTATAAAGAAGAAACCAGCAGAAGCAGGAGAAGTGGATGGTCGAATAAACCCTCTTTCTAGGGACTCCGATATGTACTCCTCAATAGCTTTAGTTTCAGGTGCAGATAAGGGGTATATTCGTCCACGTGGAGGAGATATGCCCGGCAGAAGGTCAATGGCACAGTCACAGGAACGGTGAGGAGGAAGTTGCGTAGCTTTTGATTTGCTAAATGCCTCCTGGAGATCCAGATAATAATGGGGCAAGATCGACATCTCAGTGAGGATAGTCGTGGTGCATACAGGAGGAGAGAGATGGGTTCAGGAAGGTTGAGGCAAGACTGGAAACAGGAAGCACTCCAACGAGTGATTTGTCCATCTCTCCACGAGATATCATGGTTGTGAAGTCTCAGCCATGGCAGGCCAAGAACAATCGGGTTCTTAGAGTGAGTGATGAATTGAATCTCCTCATGAAGGAGTCCAACTTGAAGACGAATGGGTCGGGTGATCTGTTGAATCTTGCCAGAGCCCAGAAGTCGTCCGTCTAGTGCCGATACATGTAAAGGAGGGACACGGTACAAAAGACCGATTTAGATTTGTGGCGAGACCCATGTCAATAAAGTTACCTGCAGCCCCAGAAAATGGCAGATGCATGATGTACATTATTTAACACATGCAAAGTAACAAACTTCAAACTGTTCGATATGAATTAGGTTTGAAAGTTCCAAACTCACCGCCACGTCCCACTTCCTAGTAGGGCTGGCAGCCAGTAAATGTCCAGACTGTCTGCAGTAGATATATATCTCTCCCGTAGACGTTGTCTTAATTCTTCAGAGGAGAGAGAAGAAAGACCCACTTGCATGGGCTTGTGATAACTGGTTGTAGCGATGTCAGAGTGAAGTGTCTGTAGAGGGCTGACTGGACAATGGGCTTTGATCAGGTTATGCAGGCGAATGGCTAATTTGATGAATTAATCAAGCAATCTCCCCTCATCACGACATGCTAGTTCAGCTTGAAGATCAGGATTTAACTCCTAACGGAACAACAGTTTCAAAGTGTCCTCTACCCACACAGTTTGCACTGCTAGCATGCGAAAGGATAAAGAGAATTCAGCAGCATACCTTTTCCCCTGTTTTAAAAACAATAGAAGTTCACCCGGGTCCTTACCACCCTCAGAGTGTTCAAAAACCTCCCGTGAATGAGCTAGGAAGTGAAACAAAGAGCATTTTTAAATGTTCTCATGACTCCATACTGCAGTAGCCCAGTCTAATGCCTTTCCTGATAGCAGTGATGCAATAAAGGAAACACGAGCTTCATCATTGGGATACATTTGAGGTAGTTGAGAGAGAAAAAGCTCACATTGCAAGAGAAATCCTCGACACTTACTGGGTGATCCAACAAACTTCTTAGGAAGCGAGATTCGAGGATTAACAACCGCTGTAGAGTGCGATGTGCTGCTGGCAGAGTTGCTAGTGGAAACCCCCAATGGAGATACTTGCAGTTTTGGCTGCACGGATTTAAAGAGTTCTTCCATGATAGAGGTGAGCTTGCACAGCTGCTGTTGGTGACTGGCAAGCATTGCTGCTTGCGCTGTAACAAGCTCGTGTAACTGTTGGAAGGCTGCTGGATCTAGGTTTGGCGAAGTCTTCTGTAGTGAAGACGTCGGGGCAGTGATGTTAAGAGCCATATGCAGTTTAATAAAAGTATAAACAGTACAACAAAGTAGCAAATCAAAGGGTAAACAAAAAGCAGGCAAGGGTTTGGTACACAGGAAGACAGTCCAAGAAAGGCAAACCAAGTAAATCCGAGAGACAGAGGGGTAATCCAGTAAACAGGCAATAGGTCCAAAAACATACAAGCAGGCTGGGAAATACGATGGACAGGCAGGAGTCAAAACACAGGGATAACAGTAATGGTAAATAACGCTCAGAATTGCAGACTAGGCAGAACAAGACTTCACGCTGAATGCGTGTAAACAGGGAACTTAAATAGACGGCGATAATGTGAAACAGGTGGGTGAGTAATCAGTCTGAGTGGAGGGTTATGAGAAATGTAGTTCGTGAAGGAAGGGTTAGTACTCTGGAGATGGCGACCTCTGGCAGCGTTCAGGAGAGATAGCAGGTGCTGCCGGTGTAACACTATAATATAATAGTCCATGGTTAACTGTAGCCTTAGAATCTCCTGTGTATGTCATTTGTGTGGTGCGGTTACCATAATTTAACTGTATAGTTCCAGAAGTGTAGCACTGGGATAATGGCCATATATGATTACTGGTGTTGTGAGTGTGTACATCCCTCTTTGTTGACATCAATAAATTTTTTCCATTTTAACAGCAAGTCTGCATCTGGCATTACAATATGTTGTTCTAAATAGGGATGTTGAGATTAAAAAAAGTCATGTTTAATTAACCATAATGACTTTGAATCTGTTGTTTAAAACTATGAAATTTTGCATTTAGATGTCACTAAAATATAAAGAATATAAATATTTATATAATATATAAACATAATACAGTTGAAGTCAGAAGTTTACATACACCGGGGTTAGGTGATGTTGAGGGGGGTTCCGGGGTTAGGTGATGTTGACAATGTGACTGTGAATGATCAGAAAGGTGAATTCTGGCACACTGCCCAAAGAAGGTAATCCTCTATCAGCAGAAAGAGAAGATGGTATGAGAAATGCACAGCAGTAGATGGAGAGAGAGAGATGTAGCGAAGGCAAGTGTCATTCCTTTTACACGTTTACCAAGATTCTTTCCATCTATCCTATATCCCTTCTCCTAGTAATTACCGGAGTCAATACAGGGTTTGGGAGGGGACTTCTGAAGGATTGATCCTGCATTCTGCTCAGGTCAGCTTTGAAATCAATTCTGTTGTTTGACAGAAGAGAGGTTGACTCAGAGTTCTAGAGGGAGAATGCTCTGAGTTTAGCTGGATGTTTGTTTAGAATCAAATGGAGCCATTGGCATGCATGAGGCAATCTTGAGCAAGTTTATATACACACAAAAATGGAAGGCACACGGCGTGGTCCAGGGCTACAAATCTCAATCATGAACACTTGTGATTAGGAAGACAACTATCGATCTGTTTAGACACTCTCTCTTTCGTAGTTAGGCACTGACAGTTGAGATGTGGCAATTTCTCAGAAAGCAAAGGCGTCTCGATTGATTGTGGTCATGAAAATAACTTTTTGGAATTCAGCCAACATTATTTATTTATTTATTTTTATTTATTTATTTATTTTTTGTGGATGTTTACATAAAATAAAAAGCATTCATCTATCTACATTCACAAGACCTAATCTTGTTGGAGAGTAACCTTAATCAAAATTGCTGATAGAGTGTCAAAGACAAATCACTGTGAGGCCAGATCACTGTAATAGTGGTTCACAAAGAGAAACCTTCAGAAGCATGTACATTAAGATAATGACAACCTATACTATGACAAACATATGACTCATAATGTATAAAAGGCTTCCAGTTACTGTGCAGCTTATTTACTGCAAACATACATGCAGGGTTGGGGAGCAACGGAATACATGTAATGGGAATACATATTTAAAATACAAAATAGAACTGTATTCCACTACAGTTACAATTTAAATCATTGGTAATTAGAATACAGTTACATTCAAAAAGTATTTTGATTACTGAAGAGATTACTTTGCATTTACTTTGCGATCCAAAGTGCATTTGAACAGCGGTGAAACACTTTCTTATGATGTGTTACATTTATACAAGCAGATAGAGAAGTAAGTTTGGAGCAGCAGAAATAGAAATCAACCTTGTGTAAATTGTCAGCTTTACGCTAAGATAAAATGCTATTTCTAGCCATTTTACATGCACATTACCAGGCACGATCATATTTTTTTATCAAGAAAATTCACGTTGGATCATAATTTTGTTTTTTTCCTAGTAAGACCTTTGATATTAGGGCAAAAATCATATTCTTGATGATAATTTTTGTATTGTTTTCCTGTAAAAATATCTAAAAATCCTTAAAACAAGATCAATTTGATTTATCTTGTTTTAGAAACAAAACTGCATAAGATATTTAGGTTTTTCAGAGAATGTTTTTTTAACATGTGTATTTTGTCTTACTGTACTGGCAGAATTTTTATAGTCAAAAATATTCACAAGTGAAAAAAATCTACCAGTGCTGAAGTTATCCAAAGTTTATAGAATACGTTACTGACCTTGAGTAATCTAACGAAATACGTTACAAATTACATTTTACAGCTTGTATTCTCTAATCTGTAGTGGAATACATTAAAAAAAGTAACCCTCCCAACCCTGCATACATGACAGGACACATTGGAGCTAATCATGGCAGCTAAACAGTGTGGTGTGAAAGTGTAATGTGAAGATCTTGATATACTTTGCATTGAACCATCCCTAAGTGAATCTAAGGGGCCTTTGATGAATAAGCAACGCTTTGCTCAAGGGGATACAAGTTTTGAGAGGGTTTAAAGCACATCAATGCATAAGTTTACTAATTTATCAGGAAAAATAATTATACTCGCACTATTTTAAAATTTTAAACACAAGAGTTAGATTTGTGTATTTGAGTCCGATTAACAGCTCTCTCTCTCTCTCTCTCTCTCTCTCTCTCTCTCTCTCTCTCTCTCTCTTTTAAAGCATATGGCAGTTAAAAATATCCAATTACACACTCAGATGGATGGATGGATGGATGGATGTTCTATAGATATTTCTAGAGATGGGTTCATAATATATTGCATTCTAATTCAGTCAGTTTATTTCAATTGTAGACACATTTTTGTCATAATATAATGATCACATGTCTATTCCCTATGTCTGTTCTTTTGTTATTAACAGTTTTTATTGATTCCATTCACAAATTATATAAACATAACAGACAATAAGGAATTAAATTATATACATTAAGCCCCTCCCCCGAACAGTAGGTGGGTGTGTCTTTAAGACCAAGCTTATACAATCTAGAGGGGGTCCAATAGAATCGATGTAAAATCCTAAATTGCTTGATGTTTTTTAGAATCCTAGCCCACACTCCCTCCTGCAGTACCAAGTTTTATTACCCATAATCTCTTGAAGATGAGGTTCCATCCCCCAGACTCTGAATTAGCAGGGAGCAATAGCAGTAATCACCACTCCCAGAGTATCTGCCGCTATAGGGGGGGTGTATGCTACTCTCAAAAATAGTACAGAGCAGGTGGTGCAGCTGTAAATACCTGAAGAACTGAGATCTGGGAAACCTAAAATGTTGAACCATATTTTGAAAGGATCTCAACACTCCACTCTCAAATAGGTCACCGAGCATATTAACCTCCCTCACAATCCAATCTGACCAGCAGTAAGGGGACTTATCAATACAGAATTTTGGGTTCAGCCATATGCACGAGGCAACATTTAAATAAATGTCAGAATTAAACAATATGGACACTTTTGTCCATACCGAGTGCAAATACGAGATGACGGGGTGTAACCTAACTTCTCCGGTTAGTTTAATAAGCTTTGCAATGGCGAAATAGGGGCAAGAGCTTCCTGTTCAGTACAAAACCAGGGAGGGGCTCTCTTAGGTGGAAGCGACCAATGAGCCAAATGTCTGAGACCGAATGCAAAGGTGTGTTCCTCCACAAAACAAACTCCAGCCACTAGTCGGAACCAGCACATAAAAAAAATAAATAAAAAAAAGGCGCTCAGTTTCCTCAGACAGTCAAATGAATGTTCAGAGAGCCGGCCCATTTGGCTGCTACATGAGTGCAACAAATGACCTAATCACTCCAATGACTTGAAGAAATACTCCACAAAACAAACTCCAGCCAACAGGAGGCATAAGCACAAAGAACGTGCAGATTCATCCACAAAGCTGTCCCGAAGGAGTGTTACTCCACAAAACAACCAGCACAAAAAGAAACAAAAAAAGGCGCTCAGTTTCCTCAGACAATCAAGTGAATATTCAGTGAGTCAGTCCACTTGGCTGCAATGTGAGTACCACAAAATAACATACACATTCTGTTGACTTTATGAAGGACATCACTTGCTGGGGACATGTAAATGTTTTACGGCAGTCCTTAGCATCTATTCTCAGTTTGGTCGGGAATATCATTGCAAAAGCGACCTTCCATTGATATAAGAGTTTCTTGCATTCCTTGAATATATCACGTTTCTCTCTTGTCAAATTTGCAAAGTCTGGGAACAAGAAAATGCTTGGTTCTTCCAAGAAAGCCTTCCTTTACTCCTCGCCTTGCGTAACATGAGATCTTTATTGGATGATCTCAGAAATTTGGCCAGAATTGATCGGAGCCGTTCTCCTCAGTGGATCGCGAAGCCGGAACCCTGTGAGCTCGCTCGATTTCCAGAACCCGTCCAGGAATTTCACCATATCCTGACCCTCTTCGGCCTCAGGAATTCCAACATTATGGATGTTATTCCTCCGGCCATGGTTCTCCATGTCCTCCAACTTCTCCCAGATGCACTCCAAATCCACCTTGGTCGCTAGCGGATTAGCAGAAAATTCCCTCTCCGATGATTCCAGATGATCGATCCGTTTCTCAACATCCCCCACTCTTGTAACCACCTCAGTGAATTTAGTCTTCATGGCAGTGATCGATCGACTTATTACAGCAAGATCCTCCAAGTCAGCAACAACCTTTATCAGCACTGCCAACATGTTCAACATTTCTCACTGAATTTCCCTCATTTCTCGACCAAATCGATTCCCAGGCTCAGGGCTTCCACGGGAGTGTCAGTTTGAGCATTTAAGTGTCTTTTGATGTCTCCAGAGCCTGAAGATTTTGAATTCTTTGACATTATTGTCCTCCTAGAACAGTTATGGAACAGAGTGTATCGAATCTCACTGGTTTATGACATTTAATAGTGTTAAAACTAGCAAAGTGCGCAGAGCTCACAGTTCACATGTCCGAACCTCGCATGGCATCACCCGACCTCCCCCTATGTCTGTTCTTGAAACAAAGATATTATTCATTATTTCTTTCATTTCCATAATTAAATCATACTTCAGCTTTAATATTAAGAAATTGCACCAGTCAAACCATATAATATAATGAAATATAATAAGTGAAATATAATGACAGGCAGCAGGGATGAGTTTAATTGTTAACCCTTTAAAGCCTGAGCCCAAAATTCTGAAAATTCCATTCGGTGAAAGAATATAATATTCATATCCATTTTCACATTACATTCATATTCATATAACATCACACACCTGAACTGTATATACCATATTGAAGAGAAGAACTAGGGCCTTCAAATAATATAAATATATGTATGATTATTTAAGGCTAATAATCCTTTATCAATAAGATTTCACACAGCAATTTTTACAAAAATCTTCTCCGGCCACCATACTTCATCAGACAACTGCATTTTCAACCATTTTAATTACAAGCTAAAGGGAAACTTAGACTGTATGAAATATACATAATTTTGTGGGCAATGTAGAAAGCAGACAGATTAGAAATATAATCTATTGTTTATAAGTTATGACCATTCTAGTGATTAGTGGGAAAACGGAATAAAACAAACATTTAGAATGCTAAGATACATTTCACATGACCACACCTCAAATACTCCTTTTGAGCACCTGTAATAATAAATTGAGATTGCATCTGAAATTGAAGGACACAAACACTGAAATATACATTTTATGTGTTCAATAAAACACACACTTTATTTAATTTGAACATTAGAATTACACACGAATTACACAGCAAAACATATAAAATCAAACTTTAGAACTATCTACAGTAAATAAATTTTTAATAAAGAGTGCAGGAACAGAATATATATAAATTCATAAATATTCAACAGCTGCAATAACTGTGGAGAGAAGAGAGGGAGAAAAGAGAGGAGGGGGAGGACAACAACACCAGTAAACACAGCCCAACCTAAGCCTCTTCGCAAAACTGGTCACACTCAGCCAAGACTGAAAACAGTTCCTATCGCAAACCAAGCAAAGTCTTTTGCCATTACAAATCCGGCACGCAACAAGCTACTTTAGTTTTATTTTCAGTCCTACTTTTCTGATAGCATAGCCAACATCTCTTAGAGGACTCTTCAAATTTAGGGACATGGGCTGTGTGGAGTGATGACGAAGGAGGGACTACAGGCTTTAGTGTATGCAAAGGGAAACTTGCGTGAATATCGATACCTCCCAGCTGATGAGCCAGGTTTTCTCTGAAATCTATCTGGGTTAAGTTCACC